>NW_006399992.1:3430331-3441783 GCF_000299155.1 Elephantulus edwardii | reverse complement strand
TCCCTCATTGGTACACAATCTCCCCGCACCTCCCCAAACCCCACCCCCTACCCCAAAATATAATCCACTCTGCAACCCTCGTTGCGTACTCCTACTATAAAAATAATGCCCTAAAATATAATACTTTTAGACTATTCTCTCCCCCATAGACTTCAATGCCGTAAACATATTTCATCCACACTGTATTTTTGAACCAGTAGATCTTTTAAGGGAGGTGACAGTCCACTGATCTGGCTAAGAGTCTGATGGATTCAAACCATCAACCTCATGATTAGCATACCTAGCAGGTTCATTTGTGTAACAAGGCTACAGACCACAATTCTCTTTCTAAACTGTAATACAACCTTAAATTAAGATCATATAAAACCTTACCAATATGTAAGATGTTCCTATGAAAATGCACAACTCACTTGAAAGCTTCAAGAATTTTTTTTTCTGTTTTCTTAAAAGAACTGACAATTTATAACTTAAAAGTATCTAAAAAAAATCTTTGGAATAAAACACATACCTGGAAGTTTACAATTCTGCTCATTTTTTTTTAACGAGCTATCACCCTGGGGCCGGTCACACTGGAGAGAACAAGCCTTTGGCTCATCCATCTGAATCCCCAAGGATGCTTCTTCCATCATAAAACAAAGATGTAGAGTGTCAGCTCAGGGGTCATGTCAACAAGGGGAGCAAAGCATCTGTTGATAATCAGAATGCTGGAAAAAAATGTTACGTTTAAATCACTCACTGAAGCAAGCACTAAAGAATGCTACTGTTCCCAAAGGAGAAAACATTTTTTAAACACACCATATGCCCAAATGCCGGGAAACTGTGAGCCATTTCTAATGATCCCATTTCTTTTTTACCTTCATTTTACAGAACATTTGTGAGTGGGAGGGGAGCGAAGAACGGGTTGACTTGAAAATACTGAAGGAGGAAATGGACCACTGAGAGAACAAGGAGTTCGGAGAGGGACGCGCGCGAGTTGGCACAAAACGAATATGGTCACGAGTCACGAACGCGGGAGGGTTGGAAATGAATGGACAACATCCGAGCCGCGAGCTGAGAAGCAGAACTTCTCAGACCCGAGATGACACAGGAAGCTTAGTGCGCAGGCGTGCTATTTCCCGCCGTAGGTCAGCGGGATCAGAGGGCACTGGGTGAGGGGTTACTGCCCTGGGACAAGAATGGCTTCACGAATTCGGAATTCATTCCTAGTCCTTAAAAATCCTGCGCCAGAAGAAACCATCCGCCACTCACGGTTTAAAGGAGTACGACTTCTTCCTTTCCCAGCAGCCTGGACCGCCAGTTCCAAAAATTACCTACTTGGCGAGCGAGCCTAAACGCGCCTGCGCAACACTTCCCGCCGCACAGTTTAAAATTGCTCATGCGCACTTTAAAAAGTCCTCTGCGCATGCGCGGTTCTTGAAGCTTGCTTCTAAGAATGCGTTTCATTAGCAACTCAAAGGCGGGCGGTTCTGATCTGCTCTGCAGGAAAAAGATGGAGGAATCTCCTTCCATTTGATGTACTGCCTCTGAAAGCTTGCTGAAGAGTCAGCTAGGAGTCTGTTCCAACAATGAATGAAATCCGTTCTACCACCTAATTCATTTCTAAGACTTTGATCTTCTGCAGTGAGTGCTTCAAGTTGTTTTTTCTTTCAGGTAGTACAGTTGTGTCACCTGTGTAATGGAGGTTGTTGATGATTCAAGTTAAGAAGAGTTGAAGCATTTACTAAAGATCAAAGACTACAGACTTCAATATGAACTCAACGTCAGAAAAACACCAGAAATCTCATCACTGGGTCAATGGACAAGGCAACATCAATATGTTGTTATGTGCCGTCCACTCAACTCTATGGCTCTGAATCTTGCCCTATACTGACCCAACCTCATCATCTCACACTTGACTCCATTGCTACAGGCACTATGTCAATCCATCTTCTCGAGGGTCTTCCTCCCTTCCATCAACAATTTAATTTTACTTGGATTTACAATCAACATGCGTAGCAATAGCAGTCAAGATATGAAAAGACAGTTTGCATTGGGATAATCTGCTGTCAATGATGTCAGTTTAAAGACTAAGGTGTGCCTTATCCTAATCATGGTGTTTTTTTACTTGCCTCCTATGTAAGTGAAAACTGGACAATGAATAAGAATGATAGATGAAGAATCAATACCTTTGAAGTGTGGTATTGGAGAAAAGAACTGAATATCCGTTGTTGTTGTTGTTACATACTTTCCAGTTGCCTGTGACTCATAGCGACCCTATGTACAACAGCCCTAAATCCTGTTCTATCCCTTCCAATCGTATTGTCTCCTTCTCGCCCATCCCCATTACCCCAGTGACCTGAATCAATCTATTTCATCGAGGGTCTTCCTCTCCTGCGCTGTCCCTCCACCCTCCCAAGCATGAAATCCCTCTCCAAGCACTGATCCCGCCTTGCAACATATCCAAAGTATGTCAGACAAAGCTTCAGAATTTTTGCCTCCAAGGACCAGCCTGGTTTATTCACCCTTTCTAGGACGAACTTGTTTGTTCTCCTAGCAGTCCATGGTATATTCAATACTCTCCTCCAGCATCACAGCTTGAAGGCATCAACTCTCCTTCAGTCATCTCTAGTCATTGTCCAGCTCTCTGATGCATGGCAAGTAATTGCAAAGACAATGGCCTGGGATCATGTGCACCTCCCCTGGATGGTTAAAAGAGCAAATCTACCTTAAGGATGTTATGGCCAGAATATTGAATGATCTAGAAAGTATCAAAAAAAGACGAAAGGATTACACAGAGACATTATAACAATAAGAATTGGCTAACACAAGAGAATTTCATGAAACAGCATATGATCAAGAAGCAATGTGATGAAAGAGGAAGATCAAGCTGCCCTGGAGCAGTTGACAAAAAACAAGGCCTTAGGAATTGATAGAATACCAATAGAATATTTCAACAAACAGACTCTGCCCTGGATATGGTCACCAGGTTGTGCCAGGAAATCTGGAGGACAACTGGAAGAGATTCATATTTGTACTCATTCTGAAAAATGGTGATCCAACAGAGTGTGGAAATTATAGTACAATATCACTAATATCACACGCAATCAAAATCCTGCTGAAGAGTATCCAAAAATGACTGGAACAGTACATCAAAAGAGAACTGCTTGAAGCACAAACTGGGTTTAGAAGAGGCTGTAACACTAGGGACATGGTAGCCAATGTCAGAGGGATCTTGGCTGAAAGCAGAAAATACCAGAGCAATGTCTGTGTTTCATTGAGTATGCAAAGGGATTTGACTGTGTGATCACAACAAATTTTGGCTCATTTTAAGAAGAATGAGAATCCCAGAACACCTGATTGTGCTCATGTGAAACCTGTACTTGGACTGGGAAGCAGTCATCAAAACAGAGCAAGGAAACAATGTATGGTTCAAAATCAGGAAATGAGTATGATAGGGATGCTTCCTGTTTCCATACCTTTTCAATATATATGCAAAACAGATCATTAGATTAGACTATGAGGAGGAATGTGGCATAAGAATTGAATGAAAACTCATCAACAACCTGCGCTATGCAGATAACACAACCTTGCTCTCTGAAGAGGACCTGAAGTATTTGCTACAGTGTTCAATATGGATTGAAGCTAAACATCAAGAACACAAAGATTCTCACCACTGGGCTAATTGGAAGCATCATGATAGATGGAGAAGAGATTGAGATTGTTAATAATTTCAGCTTGTTTAGTTCCACAATCAACACTCTTGGCACCAGGAGTCAGGAAATAAAAAGATGATTTGCTCTGGGGAAATCTGCTGTCAGGGACCTCTCTAAAGTACTAAAGAGCAACAATGTCAGTGTAGAGACTAAGGGACACCTGATCCAGGCCATGGTCTTTGCAATTACTTGCTATGCATCAGAAAGCTGGACAGTGACGAAGGATGACAAAGGAAGAATCAATACCTTTGCATTATGCTGGAGAAGAGTATTGAACATTCTGTGGACTGCCAAGAGATCTGTCCTGGAGAAGGTGAAACCAAGTTGCTTCTGAAAAGTAAACATTTTGAAGCTCCATCTCACATATTTTGGGCATTGTTGACAGGAAAGACCAGTCCTTAGAGAAAGACATCATGTTTGGAAGGATGAAGGGATGGCCAACACAAGAGAGGAAGACCTTGAAAGACATGAACTGACATAGTAACTGAAGTAACAGGGCTAGGTGTGTAAGAGGCAGAGAAGTTGACTTGAGATAAGGCATGGTCAGGAGCTATTGTGCATAAGGTCACAATGCGTTGTAGTTGACTTGATGACAGATAACAACAACAACAACTTTGGAGGAAGTGCAACCAGCATGTTCTCAGAGGCAAGAATGGTGAAACTTCCTTTCATATACTTTGGGTATGTTATCAAGAAGGGCTAGTCCTTTGAAAAAGATAGCATATGGCAAAGACGGAGGATCAGAGAAAGAGAGGAAGAGTCCCAGCAAGAATTGATTGACATAGTGACTGTAATAATGGACAATGGGCTAGAACTTATTGGAAATGACGAGGATGGTGCAATGTAAGGCAAGGTTCAAATCTGTTGTTCATAGGTTAACTATGAGTTATATGTAACTCAATGGAATCTAACAATAATACCAGCATATAGTTGTTGTTGTTGCTGTTGTTGATTGTCGTCAATTCAAGCACAACTCATAGTTACTCTATGAACAAAGACCTAATGCCTTTCCATAACTATTGCAAATTCTCCAAGTTCATAGAGTTTCCAGAGGCATGTGGTTTAGGAAGTGGATGGAGAAGAGATTGAGATTGCTCCTGCTTCCAAACCTGTTTGACGACTGGGAGCTCCGCCAAACACTGTCCACATTGGGAATCCATTTTGGTATTTGATACCCCAATGGTACAAGATTCAGCATCACAGCAAAACCAGGTGACTTCATACAGCACATTGACAAGTAGTAATGTACAGAGTGGAAGAGTGTTTCTCCATATATAACAGCACTAGTTTCACTTAGCAGTAGTTAAGTGTCATCAAGTCAAAAACAACTGAGAGTAAGTTTTGCACAAAAGACCTAAATTCTGTTCAATAAGTAACATCATTTCTGTACAGAACTCTAATACCTACCATCATTTCTGTACATTTAGAGAATTTAGAGCACATAGTACCACTTTGAAATGGACTGACAATGTCATCTTAGCTATAAATGTAAAGAAATACTACAGCAAATAATTATTTTAATTTATCTTTAAAGAAGATAATTTTTTTTTTAAAAAAATCTAAAAATACCAAGTTCAGGGGTTTTGTCTTGCGCCCCTTTCCAAATAAGAAATATGTTTAAATGTTATAAAAATGATGTGTCAATATTATACAAACTATTTCACTTGTATTTTTAAAATTCTGGAATAGCATTATTAGCTTTATTTTAGAAATTAAAACATGTCGATGTCCATTATTTAAGTTTTGTTGGGTTTTTTTTTAAGATACAGCTTAACGAAGGCACATTCATGGGATTTTAAGGATGGTAGTTGTTGTTGGTTGTTTTTTATTTAAGTCTCTTGTTTAGAGCCTCCTGGAGGGCCCTTGTATTTAAAAGTTGGGCCCAAGGGATTATGTTTTAATCCCTTGTCACTATATTTTGAAGGAACATTCTCCTAAATCATACAGCACTCTGCTCAATTTGCTGTGCTGAGGTAATCTGGGTTTGCTGTGACACTGAACCTTGGGGTCTCAAATGCCATAAAGAAACAACTGTGCCAAATGTGTGGCAAACACCATAATGGCTACCAATCATGGGCAGTGTTTGGTGGAGCTCCCAGATTGATTAAAGTTTGGAAGCAGGAGTGGCATCTACTTCATAAATCACATTCCTCTGGAAACTCTATGAACTTGGAGAAATGACAATAGTTATAGAAAGGCTTCAGGCTTTTTGTTTAGATAGATAGATGAAGATAGATAGATAGATAGATAGATAGATAGATAGATAGATAGATAGATAGATAATCTTATATTTAAAAGTCAGTTGGGCCTGAAGTTGTACAGCATGCCTCCGTCAATTTTCTATACCGAGGTAATCTGGGTTTGCTATGACACTGAACCTTGTGCCATTGGGGGGAGGTTGGTCAAATGCCATAATGGCTGCTCATGGGGGACAGTATTTGGTGGAGCTCCTAGTGTAAGACAGGTTTGGAAGCAGAAGTGGCATCCACTTCCTAAACCACATGCCTCTGGAAACTCTATGAACTTGGAGAAACAATGATAGTTATAGAAAGGCTTTAGGTCTTTTGGTCATAGGGCTGCCATGAGTTGTGCTCGACTCGCTGGCAATCAACAACAATTGTTATCAGGTGCCATCGAGTTGAGTACAACTCATAGTAATCCTAAGAACAACAGATCTGAACCTTGTCCTATCCTGTGCCATTGACTTCATCTCTGATATACTTGAGTCCATTGCTGTGGTTACTGTATCAATCCATCCGGTTGCAAAGAATAACTTCTCCTAGAAACATGCACAAAGTATGTGAGATGAAGCTTTGGAATCTTTGCCTCCACAGAGAACTCTGGCTGGGCTTTCTCCAAGATTTAGCTGTCTGTTCTTTTGGAAGTCAATGGAACATTTAGCACAACTCAAAAGCATCAATTCTTCTTTTATCCTTATTCCTTGTCTAGCTCTCAACCACATAGCGAGTAAGTGAAAAGACCAAGGCTTGAGTTAAATGATGACTAGTAAATTTTCATGTTTAGAATAAATTTTGCCTGTGTTTTAAGTTAGTTTATATCAAAGAAAAATTTTAAAGTCAAAAACTTCTGTCCCTCCCCCCAAATACGAAAATGATGTTTAAAATGGAGTCACAGGCATAATTCCACTATGAAACTTTAAGTGAAATGGTAGATTTGATGCTGATTAGTTTGATGTTGGTGCATCACAAGTGTTTGTGGACAACAACCTAGAAGCCAAACCCAGTTTGCCACCTATTTTAGACCACAAGTTAAAAGAGGACTTAAAATTTTAAAGACTTGAAAATAATTTTAAAATACTCTCAGTGTCTCTATATAAAGTTCTGTTGGAATAACTGCCTATTCAAGTTTTAAAAAAGGATAAAAGAGGCAATTTTGAAATTCCGACTGTTAGATTATTTTTAAGATAAAGGGCTCATTTTGCTTAAGCAAATCATAAAGTTTAAGGGAACTTATCCTTCATTTGTAATATTCATGATGACTATTCATGGTTAAACTGCTGTGGAAATGTGGTGGAAATAACACATTGGCCAGGGATCTTGCTACAAGGAGCTGTCTTGTAAAGTTAACTTGCTCTGACAAGTTCCAGATGGCTTTCCTCCAACCAGAGGTATTGAGGTATGGGAGCCTAGCACAGATCATGGAATGTGATTTCTTGCTCTACAGAAAATGAGTGTCTTTATGGTCAACTGTATATTTACAGTGTCTAAAAGTAGAATATATTTTTTTAAATTTTGTTTCCATTTTTTTCTTAAGGCAACCATTTATTTACCAGGGCCTTGTTGGCATAGTGTAAAAAGTGTTGGACCACAAACCAGAAAGTCAGTGATTTAAATCCACCAAACACATTCTGCAGTGGAATGATGAGCAATAGCCTAAAAAAAAAAATTAAAAAAAATCATAGTGTTAGAAATCAAAGAGAGAGTCACTTTATTTACAGTATTGTTGTATATCACATATGAAAAGTCATTCTTTCTGAATACTGGGCCTCCATTATCTCTTCATTTCCTTCTTAACTATGTATGTGATGGCTGGAAGAGATGGTGACTATAAAATCATCATCATCTCAAAGAAAGAATGGCTAAAAGGCTGTAATCCAGTATATTAAAAAAAGGTCACCCCCCCCAAAAAAAAGAACAGCTAAAAGGCAAGAAATCCTCCTTTCAACCAATATTAATGTAATATAATAAACAGGAACCCATATTATTTTCTGATCTACACAGTTCATTAACTTGAACCACCAGAGAATGCCACTTTAATGAATGGCCTCTAAGAAGCTGGAGTCCTAGTGCCCACCAGATTCTCTGTGTAATAACCCCGTGAAGAATGCAGACTGAGTATATGGTTAAATCTAGTGACTGTCTCTCAGCAGCATCCTTGGGAATTTGGGGTAAGAGTATTTTCATTTAAGAAATAACTAGCTGGGTATTGTTATTAACAGAAATTGTCCCATGTGTCTGAAGGACAGACAAGAATGGTGAATTCTGGAAAAACTCCTGATGTCTTGGATGACACCAGATAAACATTCTAACAAAGAAGTCTTCCAGACTATTTTTTTCCCTCATTAACAGGGGCATATTGCTGATCAGTAAACAAGTCTTTCCTTTGTCTCATGGAGAAATGCTACCTCAATTCTCATGACGTTGTCTTTAGATGCCATCAAGTTGAGTATGACCCAATGTGACACTATGAATAACAGAACCTAACCCTGTCTTATCCTTTGCCATCCTCAGACTTTCTGATACAATAGAGCTCATTTCAGCAGTCACTGCATCAGTCCATCTCATTGAGGGTTTTCTCTTTTTCTGAGCCTCCACCTTTTTAAGTACAATGTCCCTCTCCAAGGGATAAACCTCCTAGCAGTATGCCCGGAGTATGTGAGATAAAAATTTATCACTTTTGCCTCGAAGGAGCACTCTGGCTGCACATTTCCAGGACATATTTATTTCTTCTTTTGGCAGTCCATGAGATATTCAACACTTTCCTCCAACACTAGAGCTCAAAGTCATCAATTCTTCTTCTGTCATCCTTATTCATTGTACAGCTCTAAGATGCACAGCAAGTTATCATAAGGACCATGACCTGAATCAGGCACACCTTAATCCTCAAGCTGACATCATTGCTCCTCAGGGTCCTTGACTGCAGCCTTTTCCAGTGCAGTACATCTCCTGATTTTCAGATTGCTGGTAACAAGGGTGTTGATTGTGGATCCAAGTAAGCTGTAATCATTGACAACTTCAAGCTTTTCTCCAGCTATCCTGATGTTGCAAAATGGTCCAGTGGTAAGAATTTTTATTTTGTTTATGTTGAGATGCAATCCATATTGAAGGGTGGCCTAGTAGCAAGAAGTTGTGTCACAATCCCAAAGGCGTGCAGTTTGAAGCCACTATTTCCCCCATGGGAAAAGGATGGGCAATCTCCTCCTGTGCCGTTAACTGTCTCTGAAAACCCGATGGAGGGTCAGTTATGGGTTGGTTCTGATTCACCAGTACACAACAACAGCATCCTGTGATCTTCTGCAACAAATGCTTCATGTCCTCTGCACTTTCAACAAGCAAGGTTGTACTATCTGCATAATGCAGGTTATTGATAAATCTTCCTGTGATCTTGAAGTCATATTCTTCTTCATTATACTCCAGCTTCTTGAATAATTTCCTCAGCATACATATTGAATAGGCATGGAGAAAGGATACAACCCTAACACACTCCTTTCTTAAACCATGTAGTGTTACATTGCTCTGTTCATATAACAGCTTCTTGGTCCAAGTATAGGTTTTACACGAACACACTTAAGAGTTCTGGAATTCTCATTCAATTTCCGTGTTTTTTATAAAGATATTCTGTAATAAAAGCTATCAATGACTGCTCACAAGACATGCAGAAACAGAATTGACTTCTAGAGTATATAAGAAGTGGTCAATAAAATTGATGTTTTTATTAGGTTTAATAATAAAAATATGTAGACCAGACTGATATCAGAGCCATCAGAAACTGATACTGGGACAGAATTGAGTCTACTGCTTGGTGTGGTAACAGTTACAAGTTAAGGGACATTCTTTGAGAGAAAGAAAGTAATTGTTTAATGAACAAGCAACCAGGGTCTGAAAGCATTCAACTAGTCCTTCAGAGGGAGGGGCTTTGACATTTTTATAGTTTGGTAAATGGAAAATGATGCATATTAATCAACTTTATGTTTCAGGGTGGAGTGGATGCATGCATAGTAGTCATATGCTCATGACCAGAAAATCATATCCGTAGCATGGTGGACAAAGAGATTTTCACAGGGGTTATTACACTCCGGGACAAGTTAGCCATTCATTTCTGGCCAAGGTAATTTTCAAATGGTTCTAACCTGATTTCCTCTGATAACTGTTAAGGCTTGGAAAAAAAACCAACCCCAAAACCCTAAAAGACTCAAACTCATGGCTGCACAGTTAGAATCTACTCAGAGCTGACTCTTCAGCAGGTTTTTGGAGGCTATAAATTACATTTAAAAAGATTGTTCATCTTTCTC
Source organism: Elephantulus edwardii (assembly GCF_000299155.1). Taxonomy (NCBI): domain Eukaryota; kingdom Metazoa; phylum Chordata; class Mammalia; order Macroscelidea; family Macroscelididae; genus Elephantulus; species Elephantulus edwardii. The sequence goes on along the minus strand of NW_006399992.1, from coordinate 3,431,559 downwards.
CTGAGGAACCGCTAGTAGAGGCTTGGCTTTAGGTTAGCATGTTGGAAAAGATGCAGCAGGAGAGCTCCTTGAAGGTAAGGGTGGCAAAGCTTTGTCTCTCACACTTTGGACATGTTGCTAGGAGAGGCTATTCCTTGGAAGAGGATATTTTACTCAGAAGGCTGAGGGTCAGAGAAAGACAGGAAGACCCTTATTGAGATGGATTGACACAGTGACTGCAGAATGGGCTCACAGATGATGAGGACGGTACAGGATAGGGCAGGATACAGAGCTGTTGTTCCTAATAGTGTCACTACAAGTTGTACTAGCCTACTAACAGTAGGACACTCACTAACAACAATAACAGTAACAACAACTCACCACCAGAGCTCCCAACGACTTGAAATGAAACAACTTCAAGGAGGTGGCAATATAGTCTATAATGAGTTTCACTGATACCCCAAAGGCAGTGCGTTACTGGTGATTTTAATCCACCAGCAGCTCCAAGGCAAAAAGAATCTTTTCTTTGATTTGTACCTTTAGACACTCACTGGACTTTCAGGTATGAATTGGTCCCAACTTGATGACAATGAGCCTGCTGGATTGAAGTAAGATTTTGGTAGGAGAGCAAGGATGGCTTATTGCATGCAAGTCCTTGACTTCAAGACCATAATTTTTGGTTTTCATCCAAGCACCTGGAGTGAAAAAAGCTAAGTAAATAAAGTATAATTCATAATACGTTTTTATTAGAATATATTTACAAGCACATAAATTTTATGTGATCTCTTAAATTCTAAGAGTATTGTCGAGATCCTCAGTGGAGTCAGGCTTGAACTCATGGAGATCCTGCATACCCAATGTAAGGAAATACTATTATTCAGTCTAGCTCCATTCATATAACTGAATGTGAATCACATCATTGTGATTCTTAGGTTTTCATTGTCTGATTTGGAAGTAGATCTCCATGCCTTCCTTCCATTTTGGTTTGGAAGCTTTACTGAAATCTATTCTGCATTTATAGCAACCTGCAGGATTATGGGTGCATTTGTAGAGCATTTGTCTATCACATGGAAGGTGAAACTTTTACCATTGAACCACCAATGCCCTCAAACACTCTAGATACAATCTATGATATTTAATTGTGTGGAAATCTCTCCTGTGAAATAAGAGCCCGCACGCGTGTCTCTCTTTCTCTCTCTGAGTGTGTGTGTGTGTGTGTGTGTGTGAGAGAGAGAGAGAGAGAGAGAGA
>NW_006399992.1:3419278-3429456 GCF_000299155.1 Elephantulus edwardii | reverse complement strand
CTTCCTCTCCTTTACTGACCCTCCACTTTCCCATTATTATGTCCTTCTCCAAGGAATAACACCTCCTAGCAACATGTCCAAAGTATTTGAGGTGAAGCCTCATCATCCTTGCCTCCAAAGAGCATTCTGGCTGCACCCTCTCAAAGGCATATCTGTTTGTTCTCTTGGCCATCCACAGAATGTTCAGTGCTCCTCTCCAACATCACAGCTCATTTCTTTTTTTGTCATCTTTATTCATTGTCCAGCACTCAGATGCATAGCAAAAAATAATGTCTTATTATTTTCTAGTGAGTGTGTAAATGGTAAGATTTTACTATACAAGATTAAAATATTATTTTAATTCAATAAGATTAATTTCATCTTTAATTCAGGAAGATGAATTTCATCTTTAAAAAAAACTATGTAAATAAACCCCAATAAAACAATGTCTCTAGGACATTTTAAATTACACATTATCTCATTATAAATTTATTGGACTGTACTTCAAAAGTGTGCTTCAAATCTAGATGCAGAACAGATCATTCAGGAGGCTAGACTTTATGGGGAGAAATGTGGCATCAGCACTGGAGGATGACTAATCAACAACGTGAGATATGCAGGTGACACAGCCCTGCTTGATGAAATGGAGGAGAAACTGAGGTGCTTGACACAGAACGTCAAGGACTTCAACTTTAATATGGATTGAAGCTGAACTTCAAGAAAAAGATTCTCAACATTGGGTTAATTGCCAGTATCATGATAGATGGAGAAGAGATTGTTAACAATTTCAGCTTGCTCAATTCCACAAGCAACACTCAGTCAAGAAATCAAAAGATGGAAAAATCTCCTGCATTGGAAAAATCTCCTGTCAGAGATCTCTCCAGAGTTCTGAAGAGCAGCGATGCCATCTAGCAATTAAGGTGCACCCGATTCAAGCCATCGTCTTCACAATTACTTGCTATGTGTCAGAGACTTGAACAATGACTGAGGATGACAGAAGAAGAATCAATGCCTTTGAACTATGCTGGAGAACAGCTGACATCATTGCTTTTCAGCAGAGTTCAGTCCTTGACTCTACAGCAAATGTTTCAGGCCCTCTTCAGTTTCAGCCAGCAAGGTTGTGTTATCTGCATAACCAGGTTGCTGGCAAGGCTTCCTTCAGTCCTGATGCCACATTCCCCTTCATAAAGTACAGTCTTTCTAATGATCTGTTCTGCATACAGATTGAAAAGGTTTGAAGATAGGATGCATCCTTAATATACTTCTTTCCTGACTTTGAACCATGCAGGGTGTCCCTGCTCTGTTCTGAGGACTGCTTCCTGGTCCAAGTATAGGTTTTATGTGAGCACAATCTGGTGTTCTCAATTGCCATGCTTTTCAAGGTTAGCCACAATTTATTGTGATTCATGCAGTCAAATGCCTTTGCATAATCAATGCAGCACAGCTAGACATTCCTTAGTTACCTGTTGCTTTATTTTATAAAATTTATAGCGAGAATTACGTTTATGTAAATATATATTATCCACTGTTTTGAAAGAAACATTAGTTATGCATGAAAGGAAGAAGTCAGTGGCCACTTGCTAAAGGCAACAGATTGCCAAGAGGACAGGCCGAGACCTAAGGGAAACACACTTATGAGGGGAACTAAGGTGCATATACGTTCAGTACTAACAACCATTTTCAGGCTCACATAGGATATACTTAGTCAGGAAAATCAATTAGGTGAAGGAGTCAGAGCTCCATGGAGGAATTCACCTTTTTACAACCCGGTGGATTAAAACAAGGCTAACCCAAAGGCAAGTGGTTTAATCAACCAGCTGATGCATAGGAGAAAGATGGGTAATCTCCTTGTGTGTGATTTATAGCCTCTGAAAACCTTGGAGGGTCAGCTATGATTTAGTTGCAACTCGACAATAGTGATTTGGTTGGTTGGGTTTTTTGTTTGTTTGTTTGTTTGTTTTTAACATTGGTAGTCTGTCAAATGTTAATAAAGTGAGGATGAACCAAAAAAGAGAACAAATTAAAATACTAGCCATGTGGCACAGTGGGTTACTTATTGAGCTGCTAATCAAAACATCATAGTTCAAATCCACCACTACTTTGCAGGAAAATGAGTAGTTACAAGCCTGTAAAGATTTACAGCCTCAGAAACCCAATGCAGGGATACCATGAGTTGGAATCAATAGTCTTGTGATGTCAGAAGACATGAATTTGATTTTCAGTTATAGGATTTAATGATAATCTTATCCTAAACAAAGTGTTAAAATTCTCTGGGGCTCAGTTTCTTTAGACTTTAAAATGAGAAATTGAACTTGATCGATGATGAGTAACTCTGGGCTCACAAATCAAGTGGCTGGTCAGTTAATACCTATGTTGCTAACTCTGAGAAGAATGAGAATTCCAGAACATTTGAATGTGCTTATGTGAAACCTGTACTTGAACCAGGAGGCACTCATCAACAAAGCAACAAAACACTGCATGGTTTAAAGTCAAGAAGGGAGTATGCCAGGGATGGGTCCTATACCCATACCTTTTCAATCTGTATGCAGAACAGATCATCCGGGAAGTTGGCTCTCTGAGGAGGAGTGTGGCAACAGAACAGGAGGAAGACTCATAAACAACCTGCATTATGCAGATGCCACAATTTTGTTTGCTGAAATTGAAGAGGATCTGAAGCTTTTGCGGCAGAAGGTCAAGAACTGCAACCTTCAATATGAATTGAGGCTCAACATCAAGAAAACAAAGATCCTCACTACTGGGACGATTGGCAGCATCATGATAGATGGTGAAGATATAGAGATTATTAACAACTTCTGTTTGCTTGGCTCCACAATCAACACTCTTGGTACCAGCAGACAGGAAATCACAAGACGAATTGTGTTGAGAAAGTCTCCTGTCAGGGACATCTCCGGTGTATTGAAGAGCAGTGATGTCATTCTGGAAACTAAGGTGCACCTGACCTAGGCCATGGTATTCCCAGTTATGTGCCATGCTTCAGAAATCTGGACAATGACTAGGGATGATAAAAGGAGAATTGCTGTCTTTGAGCTGTAGTGCTGGAGAAGAGTATTGAATATACACCATGGACTGCCAAGAGAACAAATAGATTCGTCCTGGAGAGGATGGAAACAGGCTGCTCCCTGAAGGCACGGATTCTGAAGCTCCGTTTGACATAATTTGAGCATGTTGCAAGGAGGGACTAGTCCTTAGAGAAAGGCATTATGCTTGAGAGAGTGGAGGGACAGCACAAGAAAGGAAGACTCTTGATGATATGGACTAAGTGACTAGGATAATGGGAGTAGATATGTCAGAGACAATAAGGTTAGCTCAGGATAAAGCAGGATTCAGAGCTTTTGTACATAGGGTCACTATGAGTTGCAGGTGACTTGGTGACACAGAACAACAACAATCAAAGTCCTGAATCTTCATCTTATTTATCTAGAGTTGTATTAAAAAGAGATGATCCAACAGAGCGTGGAAATTACTGAATAATATTACTAATATCACATGCAAGCAAAATCCTGCTGAAGATTAACCAAAACTACATTTATAGAGAACTACCAGAAATACAAGCTAGGTTTCGGAGAGGCTGTGGCACTAGAGACATCTCCAATGTCAGATGGATCTTGGCTAAAAGCAAAGATTATCAGAGGATTGTCTATCTGTGTTTCATTGGCTACACAAAGGCATTTGATTGTGTGGATCACAGCAACTGTGGCCAGCCTTGAGGAGAACAGGAATCCCAGAATATTTGTGAAATTTTTGCTCATGCAAAACCTATACTCAGACCAGAAAACAGTCTTCAAGACAGAGTGAGGAAACACTGCATGGTTCAAAATCAGGTAAGGAGTGAGTCCTGTCTCCATATATTTTTTTTTTCAATCTGTATTCAGAACAGATCATTCAGAAGGCTGGACTTTAAGGAAGAATGTGGCATCAGGATTGAAGGAAGACTCATCAACAACCTGCATTATGCAGATGACACAATTTTGCTTGCCAAAAATGAGGAGGATCTGAAGCATTTGAAGCAGAAGGTCAGAGGATGTAGTTTTCAATATGGATTGAAGCTCAGTATCAAGAAGGCAAAGATTCTTACCACAAGGCCAATTGCCAGCACCATGAAAGATGGAGACAAGATTGAGTTTGTTAACAATTTCAGCATGCTCTTTTCCACAATCAGCCTTGCTGGTACCAGCAGTAAGGCAATCAAACGATGAATTGCCCTGAGGAAATCTGCTGTCAGGGACCTCTCCAAAGTCTTAAAGAGCAATGATGCCAGTCTAGAGATTAAGGTTCACTAGATCCAGACCATGGTTTTTTGCAACTACTTGCTATGCATCAGGAAGCTTGACAAGAATGGCATAATTGACTGAGGATGACAGAAGAAGAATCAAAGCCTTTGAGTTGTGGTGCTCAACTGCCAAGAAAACAAATAGGCCTATCTTGGAGAGTGAAACCAATCTGCTCCTTGGAGGCAAAGATTTTGAAGCTCCATCTCACATAGTTTGAGCATGTGGCCAGGTGGGATCAGTCCTTGGAGAAGGACATCATACTTAGTAGGGTGGAGGGACAATGAAGGAGAGGAAGACCTCAGATGAGATGGACTGACACAATAACTTGGGTAATGAGAATAGGTGTTTTGCAGACAGTTGAGATTGGCTCAGGATAAGACAGGATTCAGAGCTCTTTTACATGGGGTTGCTTTGAGTCTCAGGCAACTGGATGGGACAAAACAACAACAACAAGAGTTGCATCTATTGTTTTATACATTTGCATCAAAGGGATAAAGAGTTACATGTTTGCCAACATGAGTCTACCTGTGTGTTCATACACTAGGGTAAATGTTGGCCACTGCTTCTTATCTGCATGAGCTGACATCCACTGACATGTGTATCTTTCTTTCCTCTTGCCTCCAGCTCAGATAAGACCCTTTGAGACATTCTTAATTTTGGTTGGCAGAGTCTTTTTAGGGCCAATATCTTTCTTTGTTCATACATTTAGGCCACTGGGTGTTTTAGGGCCAATGTCTCTCTTCATCCCCACACTTAGGCTATTTTTGCTTATAAACAAAATATCCAGCTTCCCTGTCTCTCTGTTGTGCACAGAAATTCAAGGGAGACTCTCTTGGTGTCATGTGTAAATGCACTATCTAGCTAATTCTTCTACTCTCACACCATAATTATCTGGTCACCTCCCTGGCCTCTCCTTGAGACAGGAAACCAACATCATACCTTGGTCCAATATCTTTGTCTCAGGGATGTATCTTGTTCTCTCCTTTTTTTTCCTGTTTAGAGTCTTTTTATTGATATAAAAGTAAACACTCTTTAGCTCCTGTCTTCACCCACTGTAGATTATAAATATCTAATCTCAAAAAAACTCCTCAGAAATCACCCACCAATTAACTAAAGTGACTCAACGGCCCATAACAACATCAACATACTATATTGGTTGTGTTTTTTTTTTTAATTTAGTTTGTTTCTTTTTCATTTCAATGAACATCTACAGAGATTTTGGAATTCCATTCATTCATTGTTGCACCCTTCTCCTCACACACCCCCCGCCTCCATTTGCTCCTCTCCTTGAAAAGCAAAAGAAAAACTCCCTCATTGGTACACAAACCCCAGTCCTCTCCTTTTTCTAGCAGTTTGTCTTTGGAGAAGGTTGATGGGGTTTTGCTCAGGTTCTAGAAATGTTTAAGCTAGAAAAAACCCATTTTTACTTATCTAACGAAATCTCTTAATTTACGCAGTATTAGCAATATGCCCAGGGTCTAGTACCAAACTGCCCCTTTTGTATTTTAACTTTATGGGTTACTAAATATGTACTTTAAGAAATTCACTTAATCTCTTGTGCCTCAGTTTTATTATGTGTAAAATGGGAATAACAATGGCATCTATCTGCATTCATTTTCTATTGCTGCTAAAACAAATTATTACAAAATTAGTGGCTTAAAGCACTGAATGATATGTTCTGCATGTAGATTGAATGGTATGGAAACAGGATAGAGCCCTGGCGTACACCCTTCCCAATTTTGAACCACGTAGTGTTTCCTTGCTCTGTTCTGACGACTACCTCCTGATCCAAGTATAGGTTTCACATTAGCACAATCAAGTGTTTTGGGATTCCCATTCTTCTCAGAGTCAACCACAGTTTGTTAAGATCCACACAGTCAAATGCCTTTGCATAATCAATGAAACAAAGATAGACATTATTCTGGTACTCCTTGCCCAAAGCCAAGATCAAAGAGCAGAGGGAAGAAATCAAGATAATAAGGTGCTGCACCACAAGACAAAGTATTATAGTGAAGTTTACGAAGAGCTGGAGTTAGAAAATCAAAGGGGCTGAAATGGCTCAGCATTTCTTAAGCTTAAGGAACTGAAGAAGAAATTCAGGCCTTGGGTTGCAACACTTAAGGGTGCTTTGGGCAGAATATTAAATGGTCCTGCAAGTATTAAAAGAAGACGGGAAAAGTATACAGTCATTATATTCAGTATAACATGATATATTTTATATGTTGTTATTGTGTGCCATTGAGTTGGAACTGACCCATACCTCACCCTCCAATGGGTTTTCAGAGAGTTAATCAAACAGGAAGAGATTGCTCATCTTTTTCTTGCTAAGCAGCTGGTAGATTTGAACTATATGCCTTTGAGATTGTAGCACAGTCTCTTATCAGTAGGCAATCAGAGCTCCCTATAGTGACTAGGACGTAGTTACACTTGGAAGCTTTTACTCAACCTACTATTCTGAAGAGGATTACTGTGAGGATTAAATACTATAATACATGCAAAATGCTTAATTTGATAATAGTATAATATTAAGTCTAGACAAAGGCTTTTAAAATTAAAAATCCATGAATTATTAACTAAAATTTGATGTGTCATCTTTCTTTTGGGGCAATGCATGTTTCATATATCCATTTACTACAAAAGTAAAGAGAAAATGTGGGGCTACAGGAAAGTATAAGTAAAAAATAAAAAGATTCTACTTAATTGTTAATATCCATTCCGGAACCATCTGCCAGTATTTTAATTTTTCTCAAATTTGTCCTCATGCAAAGCACTATACTTGGCCTCTAAGGCTATTTTCTGTTCTAATAATTTTATTAACAATAAAAAACCCCCAAACAAGTGAGGTCATGTGGCCTAGGGAATAAGGGGCCAAGCTGCCAACACAAAGGCTAGTGGTTCGAATCCTCTAACTGCTCCGAGGAAGAAAGATGGACAATTTCCTCCCATGCAATTTATATACTCTGAGAATCTGCTTGAAGGCCAGCTATGAGAGAACAATAACAACTACAAAAACCAAACCCCCAAAACCACCCAGGTGCTATGGAGTCAATTCAAATTGAGAACCCCACGTATGTCAGAATAGCATTTTTATTGAGTTATTCTCCCTTATTCCCCCAATAGACTGCTAGGCAAATAGACTGCTAGGCCTTTCTTCTGAGGTAACTGTGGCTGAATTGAAACCTCTAAAGCATTTGGTTAAGTCTCACCACATTAATCATTTATAATACTCAAGGACACCTCTTTAACACTATGTTATCAATTGCAACTAAGCAATTTTTACTCATAGCGACCTAAACGATAGAATAGAAATACTTGTACCATTTTTCTAGGGAGCTCTGGTGGCTTACTGGTAAGGAATTGTGCTGCTAACCTAAAGGTATGCTGCTCAAATACACCAGCTGCTCCATGGAAGAAAGATGGGCAGTCTTCTCCCACACAACATATAGCCTCTGAAAATCCACAGGAGGGTCAGATGTGAGTCAGTACCAACTTGATTATACATAACAACATAACATTTTCTAGGCTGTAGTACTTTGACAGAGAGCAGAGAGTACCAGAAGAATGTTTATCCATGTTTCACTGATAATGCAAAGGCTTTTGACTCTATTACAGCAAACTGTGGCTAATCTTGAGGAAAACGGAAATCCCAGAACACTTAATTGTGCTTATGTGAAACCTATACTTTGATCGGGAAGCAGTCCTTAGAACAGAGCAAGGAAACACTACATGTTTCAAGATCAGGAAGGAGTGTGTCAGGGATGAATCCTGTCTCCATACATTTTCAGTCTATATGAAGAACAGATAATTCAAAAGGCTGGGCTTTATGAAGAAGAGTGTGGCATCAGGATTGGAGGAAGACTCATCAACAACCTGTGTTGTGCAGATGACACAATCTTGCTTACTGAACCTGAACCTGAAATGCTTGCTGCAGAAGGTCAAGGATTGTAGTCTTCGATATGGATTGAAGCTCAATATCAAGAAGATGAAGATTCTCGCCTCTGGGCCAATTGGCAGCACCATGATGGAGGAAGAAGAGATTACAGCTTGCTCGGCTCCACAATCAACAATCTTTGCACCAGTAGTCAGGAAATAAAAAGACTAATTGCACTGGAAATATCTGCTGTCAGGGATCTCTCCAGAGTACTGAGAAGCAACAATGTCAGTTTAGACACTAAGATGCACCTGATCCAGGCCATGGTCTTTGCAGTTACTTGCTATGCTTCAGAGAGCTGGACAATGACTAAGAATGACAGAAGAAGTATTGATTCCTTTCAGTTGTAGTGTTGGAGAAGAGTATTGAATATACCATGGGCCACCAGGAGAACAAATAAATCTGTCTTGGAGAGGGTGAAACCAAGTTTCTCCTTGGAAGCAAGGATTTTGAAGCTCCACCTCCCACACTTTGGGCATGTGGCCAGGAGGGACAGGTCCTTGGAGAAGGACATCATGCTTGGAAGGATGGAGAGACAGCTCAGGAGAGGAAGACTCCAAATGAGATGGATTGATACAGTAACTGGGGCAATGTGGGTAGTGTGTTGGAGTCAGTGAGACTGGGTCAGGACAGAGCAAGCTTCAGAACTACTGTACATAGAGTCGGTATGGCTTTCAGGTGACTTGTCAGCACATAACAACAACAACATGAGAGTGTATCTGTAGATCTTTCCTCTTTTAGAAAAGTCGGTGAATTTGAACTTCTAACCTTTAGATTAGCAATAAAATGCTCCACTATTGTACCACTAGGGCACTTTGATGTGCTAACACTGGTCTGTTAAAATTTAGGACCCCAGTTTTGGGCAAGTTTAAGCCTCTCTAAGGTCCTCTTTATTTTTTATACTTGCATTCTTCTGTCTCTCTTCTCGCAAAAGAACTCCAAGTAGTCATGTAAATGCAAGGAGTGGGAATATGTAGTCAGAGTCTGGGTTGTTTATTGCAGCCTATTCTGCAGCTGGAAGCAAATATTTACTGGTGCTCAATCAATTAAAAATATGAACACTTCAAGGTGACAGATGAGAGATGCTGGAAAGTGAAATTGATATTTGAAGATGTCTTGCCTTGTTAATTTGAGTGGAGCCATCTGGCTCTTTCTCAGTCCTCAATAGCCATGCTAGATTGACTCCCTGAACCAGGCTGCAACTCATCAACTCTAAAAATGACAAGAAGTGAGCAACATTCAGTTTCTTAAAGCCAGGAAGGAAATTCTTTCAAAATTCTGGGAAAATGTTAGAATATATTCCTCAAAGTGGGGTCAGGAAGTCCCTAGAAGGGATTGTGTCTTATTGTGTGAAATGATCTCTAAGAATTACATATGTAGACACTGTGGGAAATGAAAGTTAGTCATACCAAAGATTAGGATGAACGAACACTAAAGAAAGGAAGTAGTATTCTTAGGAAAAGAAAATTAGTAATTAAAGTTTAATTATGAGCAGCTATGGTGTGTCTGGCTGGATCTGCAGTGAGTTAGTAAGGAGACAAGAGCTGGAATATAGTCTGCTTTACAGACATGGTACTTGTTTGTTGGGCACTGAATTGATTTCAACAGTTAAATACTCCATAGAACAGAATAAAATTTCCCCACAGCGTTTTCTAGGCTGTAATCTTTATGGAGACGAAGTCTCCAGTTTAGAAGCTTCTGTGTGAAGCAGTTGAATTCTGGAGGGTAGGATGTTTTAATTTATTTGAAAGTCAGGTATAACCTGTTTGTTGTTGTTATGTGCCATCAAGTCACTTGTGACTCATAGTGACCCTATGTACAAGAGACTTAAACCCTGCTCTGTCCTGTGCCAACCTCATTGTCTCCGACACACCTACTACCACTACCCCAATCACTGAACTGATCCATCTCATTGAGGGTCTTCCTCACCTGTGCTGTCCTTCCACTCTCCCAAACATGATGTCCCTCTCCAAGGA
>NW_006399992.1:3407860-3418173 GCF_000299155.1 Elephantulus edwardii | reverse complement strand
ACACTCTGTTGGGTCACCTTACTTGGAATGGGAACAAATATCAATCTCTTCCAGTCAGTTGGGCAGATGGCTGTCCTCCAGATTTCCTGGCACAACTTAGTGAGCACATCCAGGGCAGCGTCTGTTTGTTGAAATAATTCAATTGGTGTGCCATCAACTCCTGGCGCCTTGTTTTTTGCCAGTTCTTTCAGAGCAACTTGAACTTCCTCCTTCATCACCACCATATGCTCTTGCTTATATGTTATTTCATGACTTTTTTTAAAATCATGACATTTTTTTGTGTCAGCCAATTCCTTCTGGTACAGTGACTTGGTATACTTCTTCCATCTTCTTTTAATGCTTTTTGGGTCATTTAACATTCTATCCAAACTATCTTTATGTATTGCCACCTGTGGCTTGAATTTATTTTTCAACTTCTTCAGCTTAAGAAACACTGAGCAAGTTTGGCCCTTTTGATTTTCTGACTCCAGTTCTCTGCACATTTCATTATAATATCTTGCTTTGTCATCCTGAGCTGCCCTTTGAAATTTTCTGTTCAGCTCTGTTTAGTCTTTTTTAATTTTGTTAATGATACCATGTAAGCTGATTGGTCATCTGAATTTAGTTAACAATCAGCTGCGAGCTGGAAGTCTCTTGTTTAAATCAATCAGGAACTGATAGGCAGGCCTTTGTATTTAAAAGTCAGCTGGTGTTAATTGTGTTTGGGGAGAACACATTGTTCTAAGTGTATAGCACTTGTCTGCCAGTTTACTATATTGAGGTAACTTGGGGTTGCTGTGATACTGAAAGCTATGCTGCTGGTGTGTCAAATGCCATTAGGGTTATCTAGGAGTGGCATCCACTTCCAAAAAAAGTCACTTGCCTCCAGAAACTCTATGAACTTGGAAAAAAGATGAAAGTTTTTGTTTAAGACTTTCATTCATAGGGTCGCTATGGGTCATCTACAACTCTACAGCACTTAACAACAATGGTACATAGGGTTTAGTGGAACTCCATGACCAAGAAATACTTGGAAGCAGGATTGGCATCTGCTTCTTAAATAAGAGGCCTTTAAAAATCTCAGGAATACTGGAGAAATGACAGCTATAGAACAGGGTTCAGATCTTTTGTTCATAGGTTCACTATGAGTTGTATTTAGCTCAATCACACTTAACAACAACAATAATCTTTATGGAAGCAGATTGTCTTTCTCACCAGCCTTTCAGTTAACAGCTGAGCACTCAACTCCACTCAGGCTCTTTATGACACTTAATATTAATCAATAATTATAAATGCTACCAATTATCGAGTTACTCTTATATTCTTATTTGGTACTTACTAGTATAACTTTGATTCTCAAGAACATCTGCAGCATATTATCAATTTATTTTATTCTATATGTTTTCTCTAATCTTCTGTTTCCTTTGTCTTTGTTGTTGGACTGATAAATTCTTTATCACAATATGGCACATAGAAAAAAATTTGAAAGTATCGTGGCAAGAAGCTGCATTGCAATCCAGAAGGCACATAGTTCAAATCCACCAGATGCTCCACAGAAGAAAGATGGGCAATCTCCTCTTGTGCAATTAACTGCCTCTAAAGAACTGCTGGAGGGTCAGCTATGGGTCTGTTCTGATTCTATGGTACACAAAAACAGTATCAAAGTGCTCCTAGCAGACACTCATTATATTTGTGAAATTATTGTTGAACCAAGGGAAAACGTAAGTATATAAAGATATTTTGAGTATTCCATTGAGTGATTATGTTGGATGCTTGTTACATGCTCAATGTAAACAGAAGCACAATATAAATTTGACCACAGTTTAATGAGGAAGAGAATTTAATTGTGCCACTACAAAGCCTGTACATAGTCTAGAAGAAGCAGAACATAACAAGGGAACACTGCATGGTTTAAAATTAGGAAAGGAGTGTATCAGAGTTGTATCTTTTCTCCATACTTTTTAAACCTGTATGCTGGGTAAATAATTCAACAAGCTAGCGTATCGAAGAAAAATGGGACATCAGGATTGGAAGAACAACAACTTGCGTTATGCAGATGAAAACCTATATTTCTGAAAGTGAAGAAGATTTAAAGGGCTTACTGAAAGATTACAGACTTCGGTATGGATTATATTTCAGCATCAAGAAAACAGATAACATCATGATAGATCAAGAAAAGATTGAAGCCAGCGGTTTTAATTTTACTTATTACATTGGGGAAATCTGCTGTCAAGGAACTTTTTAAAGTACTAATGAGCAAAGATAGCAATTTAAAGACTAAGGGGTGCTTCACCCAGATGATGAAATTTTCTTTTTAAATTATTTTCTAGATTTTAGTGAAATCTCACAAACTGATTGGTTTTTGCTCATACATTAATTCAGGTATGTTTTTATCCCTACTTCCCCTTCAATTTATGTTTTAATGTTTTACCTTTTCCAGGCTATTAGTTGTCATTCACATAATTTATAGTCATCCATTCCTTTCAGATTGTCCTTCCTTTCACCTCTTCTAGTGCACTACTCATTATTTATCTATTCTTTTCCCACTCTCTCCCCACTCTCATATTGATCCTATTATTACAATGATTTTATGCCATATATGTCCTTTCATGACTAAGATATGTCACTCAGCATAATGTCCTCCAGATCCATCTCTGTTGTGTATTATTTCATAAGTTTATTGTTTTTCCAATGTTACATAGTATTCTATTATTTGGATGTATTATAGTTCCTCTAGCCATTTGTTTGTTGAGGGGCACTTGGGCTGCTTCCGTGTCTTTGCTATTGTAATGATGCAATAAACCTGGACATGCGTACATTTGTTTGTTTCACAGCTCCGATTTATTTGTAGTATTTTTATTTTCAATTGTTTGAGGAAGCACCTCACTGCTTTCCATATGGTAGTACCATTTTGTATTCCAACCAATAGTGTATGAGAGTTTCAATTTCTCTATGTCCTCCCCAGCATTTGTAATTTGCTATCCTGTTGAATTTTGCTACTGTAGCTGCTTTGGTTTACTGTAGTTGCTTTGGTTTATATCTCACCAATAAAAATTTTCTGAGCATTATTTAATGTGTTTCTTGGCCATCTTACTTCCTTCTTTGGTGAAATGCCTATTCATCTCATCTGCTCATTTTGTAATTTGGGTTATCGTTTTCCTTGCTGATGTGTTGCTGGTGTATTCTAAAAACTTTAATTATGAGTCTTATCTGGTACACTATTTGAAAATATTTTTTTCCAAGATTGTGGGCTTCTTTTTTACTTTATTAAAGAAGTTGGGTTTTTTTATGCACACAAGCTATAATGTTTTCAATTGTTTTGTATATATTTGAAATCTAGACAATGAATAAGGATGAGCAGAGAAGAACCAATATTTTTGAATTGCAGTGTTGGTAGTGAATACACCACAGACTTTCAAAAAGAAAAATTTATCAGCCTCGGAGGAAGTGCAACCAGTGTAACCTATAGGGGCAAGAATGGTGAAACTTCATCTTACAGATTTTGGGCATATTATTAGGAGGAGATGAGCATAGACCAAATGAGCTCTGGGAGGATATCAAGAAAATCATCCATGAAGAATGCAAAAGATAATTACAAAGGCTAAAGAAGAAGAAAAGACCAAGATGGATGTCAGATGAGACTCAGAGTATTACATTAGAGCTCCAAGAAGCCAAAGCTAAAGGAAGAAACCAAGAAATCAAAGAGGTGAATAGAAAATTTCAAAAGGCAGCTCAGGACGACAAAGCAAGACACTATAATGAAATGGGCAGAGAGCTGGAGTCAGAAAATCAAAAGGGCCAGACTCTCTCAGCATTTCTTAAGCTGAAGGAGTTGAAAACAAATTCAAGTCACTGGTGGCAATACTTAAAGATAGTTTGGATAGAATGCTGAATGATCCAGGGAGTATCAAAAGAAGATGGAAGAAGTACACAGAGTCACTGTATCAGAAGGAATTGGCTGACACAGAGGAATTTTATGAAATAACATAAGCAAGAGCCTATGGTGATGAAGGAGGAAGTTCAAGTTGGCCTTGAAAGAACTGGCAAAAAACAAGGCTCCAGGAGTTGATGGCATACCAATTGAATTATTTCAACAAACAGACGCTGCCCTGGATGTGCTCACTAAGTTGAGCCAGGAAATCTGGAGGACAGCCAGCTGCCCAACTGACTGGATGAGATTGATATTTGTTCCCATTCCAAGAAAGGTGACCCAACAGAGTGTGGAAATTATCAAACAATATCATTAATATCGCATGCAAGCAAGATTCCGCTGAAAATTATCCAAAAACATTTGGAACAATATGTCAACAGAGAACTGCCAGATGTGCAGGCTGGATTTAGAAGAGGTTGTGATACTAGGGATATTATAGCTAATGTTAGATGGATCTTGGAAGAAAGCAGAGAATATCAGAAGAATGTGTATCTGTGCTTTATTGACTCTGCAAAGGCTTTTGACTGTGTCGATCACAATAAGCTATGGCTGACTCTGAGAATGGGAATTCCAGAACATTTGATTGCGCTAATGTGAAATCATCAGAACAGAGCAGGAAGACACTGGATGGATCAAAATCAAGAAAAGGGTCCACCAGGGATGTATTTTTTCTCTATACCTTTTCAATCCGTATGCAGAACAGATCATCCGAGATGCTGGGCTGTAAGAGGAGGAATGTGGCATCAGGATTGGTGGAACAATCATCAACAGCTTGCACTATGCAGATGACACAACACTGCTTGCTGAAACTCAGGACGACCTGAAGCACTTGCTGTATAAAGTCAAGGACTGCAGTCTTCAATATGGATTGAAGTTCAATATCAAGAAAACAAAGATTCTCACCACTGGGCCAGTTGGCAGCATTAGTATGGATGGTGAAGAGATTAGATAGTTAGCAGTTTAGTTTACTTGGCTCCACAGTCAACACCCTTGGTAACAGCAGCCAGGAAATCAGGAGACGAATTGCACTGGGAAAGTCAGCTATGAGGGACCTCTCAAGAGTACTGAAGAGCAACGACATCAGGCTGGAGACTAAGGTGTGCATCATCTGGGCTATGGTCTTTGCAATTACATGTTATTCATCAGAGGGTTGGACAGTGACTAGGGATGATAGAAAGAGAATTGATGCCTTTGAGCTGTGGTGCTGGAGAAGAGTGTTGAATATACCATGGACTGCTAGGAGAACAAACAGGTGTGTCCTGGAGAGGGTGAAGCAAGGATGCTTCTTGGAATCAAGGATTCTTTCTGAAGCTTCGTCTGACATAAGGAGGGACTGCTCCTTGGAGAAGGACATCATGTTTGGGAGAGTGGAGGGACGGCACAGGAGAGGAAGACCATCAATGAGATGGATCGATTCTGTGAGAGGAGTGGTGGGAATGAGTGTGATTGGGATGGTGAGGTTGGAACAGGATAGAATGGCATTTAGGGCTCTTGTACATAGGGTTGCTATGAATCGCAAGCAACTCGATGGCACATAACAACAGCAACAATAATTCATGGAAAAAGACATTATACTGGGAAAAGTAGAGGGTTCCTGAGAAAGAAGAAGTCTCTCAATGATGTGGAATGACATAGTGTTTTCAACAATGGTTTCAGCATAGCAGAGATCACAAGGATAGCATAAAATCAAACAAAGTTTTAATCTGTTGTTCATAGGGTCACTTTGATTTGTAGTTGACTCTATTAGTTGTACCTAACAGAAACAAATTCTGGTTTGCACTTTTCTCAGCGATAACTAAAACATAATTTTCATTACATTGAGGGTCTCTTCTTCCCCATATCACATCTAAGTCTTAGTAATGCTGGATCTCAAGGTTGAGACTGGGCATCAGATTCTCAGATCTAGCTAACCTGGCATTCTTTGAGTCTACCATCAGTTCACCGGATTGTTAAGTCCATGCTCTGGTAGGCTTCCCTGAAGTCATCTCTATTGCTAATCAGTTACTCTATTACGTGCTGGACAGTGGAAAAGTCTGTTGCTAATCACCTACTCTGTTGCTAATCAGGACTTTCATTGCATGCTGGATGGTGGAAAAGTTTGCAAGGATATTGGGATCATTCCTTGATTTGAGGGACATAGAAGTCATTCCATGGTTATAGTACTACATTAGAACATATCTGTGAAATGGAAAAATAGAGTCTGAGAAGCTAAACCTATGCAAGGTTTCTGCCAACATGTTGCTGTTAGTTAATGCCATTGAGTTGAGGAATATTCTTAGATACTCGATGAACAACAGATCTGAACTATCCTATCCTTCTTTATCATCCCAAACACATTTGAATCCATTGCTACAGACACTATTAATCTACCTTGTTGAGGAACTTTCTGTCCTTTAATGATCCTCCACCTTTCCAAAAATTAAGTCCCTCTCTAAGGAACAACCTCTCCTAACAACATTCCAAAATATGTGAGACAAAGCTTCACCATCCTTGCCTTCAAAGAGCACTCTGGCTATACTATCTCCAAGACATACCTATTTGTTCTTTTGGCAATCCATAGGCTATTTAGGACTCTTTTCCAATACTACAACTCAAAGGCATTGATTTTTCTTTTGTCATTCATCTCAGATGCTTAATAGGTGACTGGAAAAACTGTGCTTGAATTAGACATACCTTAGTCTTTAAATTGACATCCTTGCTCTTTAGGACTTTGGAGAGATCCCTGACAGCAGGCTTTCACAACGCTATATGTTTCTTGAACTCCTGACTGCTGGTACCAAGGGTATTGATTGTGAATCCAAGCAAGAGGAAATTATTGACACTTTCAAGCATTATCTATCATTTGTTGCCTATTGGCCCAGTGTTCTGTCAACATAGCCAGTTGTAACTCATCCTGAGTGAGGAAGAGCAGGTGCAAAGTTCTTTCCTCAGAACTCTGAAATTTTAAAATAATGGCTTTCTGTTACTCTTATTTTTGACCATCATTTAGACCTAAAATCTCTTTTAGTTTCCTTGTTTTATTTCTTTCTCTGTCTTTCTTTTAAACTGCCCTGGGTCTATTTAGTTCCCCTTATGGCCTAATTTTTGAAACTCAAAAGCTAAGAAGAGACTCTTTCAATCTGCTTTCTTCTATGACACTCCTTCCCTGAGGCAATAAAGGAGAGAAAATGCTAAATCAGGAGAGTGTCGAAGAAAAATAATCCATTAATACTTTATAGATATTATCCACTACATTTTAAACAGTAATCAGATGATAAGCTACAATCTCTTTTGCCTTTGGTCTTTAAAAGTCTTTTATCTTTTCCCTAGTTGTTAGATACAGTCTATGTAATTTTGATAGCCATTTGATTTATTGATGTTGGACATGTATGTGATGCTGGATGTCACCAGCTGCAGAAATAGATTAAAGAAATGAGGTCAGTGTCTCTGAATTAGAGGAAAAGTTAGGGTAAGAATTAAAATGGAATTCTAATGTATGTCAGAAGGAGCCAGAATTGGGAAATGTCTTTGGAAATTTGAAGTGATAGAAAGAACTTGTCTCTGTTGTTGTTGTTGTTAAGTGCTGTAGAGTCATACGTGACTCATAGCGACCTTATGAACAAAAGTCCTCAACACTTGTGTGACTTTCATCCTTTCTCCAGGTTCATAGGGTTTCTGGAGGCAAGCTATTATGGAAGTGGATGCCACTCCTGCTTCTGAGCTTGTTTTAATCAGGGAGCTCCACCAAACACTGTCCACCATGGGTAACCATTAACGCATTTGACACATCGGTGTCACAGTGTTCAGCTTGACAGCCACCACAAGTTACCTCTGTATGGCAAGTGGACACACCAGGGCTATATGACCTAGAAGAATGTTTGAACAAAAACAATGAAAAATAGGCCTGAGGGCTGCAGATTAGAAGTCACCCACCTTTGGCTTGGTAGCATCACTGTCTCTCCACTAGACCAACTGATCTCTCTCTGTGTTGGTGTTATTGTTGTTAAGTGCCGTCAAGTTGTGGACAATTCATAGCAAACCTATGAATGAAAGACCTGAACACTTATATAACATTCATCATTTCTCTACATTTATAGAGTTTCAAGAGGCAAGCCATTTTGGAAGTGGATGCCACTCCTGCTTCCAAGCTTATGAAGACTACATCCTTGGAAACTGTTTGGGGCAATTCTACTCTGTCACTGTGAAGTCTCATTCCAGTAGATTTTTTAAGACTAGAGTGAGTGTGGGTACCAATTTGCCTGAGACATTTCCACTTTATGTTCATTTTTCTCATATTGCAACTGGTTGTTGCTGGTTGTTGTTAATTCCAACTCATGTCCATGACAACCCCAAGGTGCAGGGTGTAAGTGCTCTACAGGGCCTCCACTTCCATCCTGTCATGTTGCTTTTAGTTGCAGCACATTGACTATGACTTCTAGTGACCCTATGAACAATAGATCTGAACTCTGCCCAATCCTGCAACATGAATTGTCATCTCCCTAAGTTCAGTCCCTACCTTGTCATATTTCTTTATGTGTTTTCCTTTATATTCTCTAATTTAGCCTATTACCTATAAGTGAAATTTTCAACAATATTTATTTTACAAATATTATTTGACTCATATTATATACCAGACCACTCAAAGATCTATGAGAAAGAATGTGGCATCAGGATTGGAGGAAGGCCCATCAACAACTTGCATTAGGCAGATGACACATCCTTGCTTGCTGAAACTGAGGAGGGTCTGAAGTGTTTGCTGCAAAAGTTTAAGGACTGCAGTCTTCAAGACAACAAAGATTTTCAACAGGGAGCCAATTGCTAGCACCATGATAGATGGAGGAGAGATCGAGATTGTTAACAATTTCAGCTTGTTCAGTTCCACAATCAATAGTCTTGGCACCAGAAGTCAAGAAATCAAAAGATTAATTACATTGGGAAACTCTGGTGTCAGGGTTCTCTCCAGAATTCTAAAGAGCAATGATGTCAGTCTAGAGACTAATGTGTGCCTGATCTAAGCCATGGTCTTCAAAATTACTTGCTATGCACCAGAGAGCTGGACAATAACTAAAGATGACAGAAGAAGAATCTATGTCTTTGAGTTGTGATGCTGGAGAAAAGTATTTAACATTCCATGGACTGCCAAGAGGATAAGCAGATTTGTACAGGAGCTGGTGAACCTCTTGGGAAGCAAGAATTTTGAAGCTCCATCTCACACACTTTGGGCATATTTCCAGGAGGTACCAATCCTTAGAGAACAACATCATGCTTGGAAGGGTGGAGGAACAGCACAAAAGAAAGACTTTGGGTGAGATGAATTGACACAGTAACTGGGGTAAGAGAGGTAGGTGTTTCAGAGACAGTGAAATTGGCTCATGACAGATAGGACAGGGCTCAGAGTTATTATGCATAGGGTCACTACGTGTCGCAGGCAACTTGATGGCTTATAACAACAACAATATATACCATCCATAGTACTAAGTAATTGAAACTATAATCTCATATTATATTGAAACTATAATTTCAATATAATTGAAAATGTATAGATGACACAACCTTGCTTGCTGAAACTCAAGAAGACCTGAAACACTTGCTGTAAAAGGTAAAAAGGACTATAGTCTTCAATATGGGTTGAAGCCCAATTTCAAGAGGACAAAGATTCTCACCATGGGGCCAATTGGCAGCACCATAATATATGGAGAAGTGATTGAAGTTATTAACAATTACAGCTTGCTTGGATCCACAATCAACACTCTTCATACCAGCAGTCAGGAAATCAAAAGACGAATTGCACTGGGAAAAAAATCTGCTGTCATGGACCTCTCCAGAGTGCTGAAGAGCAACAATGTCAGTCTAGATACAAAGGTACACCTAATCCAGGTCATGGTTTTCTCAATTATTTGTTATGCTTCAGAGAATTGGACAATGACTAAGAAGAAGAATAGATGCCTTTGAGTTGTGGTACTAGAGAAAAGTCTTGAACATACCATAGACTGCCAAGAAAACAAATTGGTCTGTCTTTGAGAGGGTGAAACCAAGTTTCTCCTTGGAGGCTAGGATTTTGAAGCTCCACTTCACTTACTTTGGGCACATGGCCAGGAAAGATCAGGCCTTAGAAAATGACATCATGCTCGGAAGGGTGGACGGACAGCAGAGAAGAAGGAGACCCCGGATTAGATGGATTGATACAGTAACTGGGAAAATGGGGGTTGTTGTGTTGGAATTAGTGAAACCAGCTCAGGACAGGGGAGGGTTAAGAGCTGCTGTGCATACATCGCAGGTGACTGACTCAATGGCACATAACAACAATAACATACTATGACAGGTTTGGAAGCAGGAGTGGCATCCACTTCCTAAATAACATGCCTCTAGAAACTCTATGAGCTTTGATAAATGTTGATAGTTGTAGAGGGGCTTCATAGGATTA
>NW_006399992.1:3396613-3405200 GCF_000299155.1 Elephantulus edwardii | reverse complement strand
GGTCACTATGAGTCGCAGGCGACTCGACGGCACATAACAACAACAACAACAACAACAACATATTCTAGAATATGTAATATGCAATATTCCAGAACATACTATTATGTGGAGACTATACAGTTGTTAATTGCCTTCAAGTCCTGCATGGCTCATAACAACACTATGAACAAAATGCCTGAGGCCTTTTTATAACTATCAACATTTATCAAAGTTCATAGAGTTTCTGGAAACATGTTGGTTAGGAAGTGGATGCCATTCCTCATTGCACAATAAAATAGACACTTTGGAAGGAGAGGAATAGTACATGATTGCCAATAAAGGTTGAAAACTACACTGCATTGAAAAACAAGGAACTCATGAAATGTTATTAAAAATGAGTGACCCTGGAGAACATTATTCTGAGTGAAATAGCTCAATCACAAAAGGAAAAACACTGCATAGTGCCACTATTGTAAAACAGGACTGACATCGGGGTTGAGGGGAGACTGAGAAAGATGGGATAAATAATGTATACTGCATCAAAACAATGAGGGAAAAAACCGTTTAAAAAGGATATGTGATTAGGCATTATTGTCATGATAGGAGTCCAGAATAAAGGCTGCATGGTAGTGTGGACCTGGGGGGAGGGATTGTAAAACAATAAAAGGATTTTTCTTTTACTTTTCAAAGAGAAGAGTGTGCTGGGGTGGAGGCCTGGGCAGGGAGAAAAGTGCAACAATTAGTGAATGGAAATCCAAAGTCTCTGTAAATTTTCATTAGAATTAATAATAATAAAAATTTTTTTTAAGAAGTTGAAAACTACAGAGAAGGAACAAAGAAATCACCCTGGAAACAAAGGGAAAGTTAGATAAGTGTCCTTGAACACAATTGTAAAGGAGAGCGTTGTATTATATAGGTAAAGGTTGAAGAAACATAAGACTATTATAGGCAGATAAAGCATCATTTGCTAAAGTTGAGATTGCATTATCTGATGTGCACTAAATTAAGGATGTGGGAAAAAAGCAAAGGGAATGATATTTTTACACAAACAGGTCATAAATAAAAATGCCTGCAAGGACTAAGCAGATAAGATTACTGAGAGGCTCAGAATGAAGAGCATGACAAAATAGGGAGCACACATGCTGTCCAAACACTCCAGCTTGGTGTTACCACTGGGAATATAGGCCCAAATATTGTCATATATTTTTTATTATTTGTCAAAATAAATTTTAAAAATTCAATTTTTATTTAAAATTGAACAGTCTACTGAAATACTATATCAGCCAAACAAAATATACCTGTATGCAATATCTGGGAAAAATCATGATGATCACTATGTCAAGACCAGGAGAGTGAACTTTTTTTAAACATAACCAGTATGGATAAACTCATCATTGAAACCTATATCAAGTTGCTCATCAGTGGAATGACAAAGTGGGTTGATAACTGGAAACAAAAAGGATGGAAAATAGCTTCTGGAGGAGAAGTTGTAAGCACAAGTGATTTTAAGAAGATGGATCAAGGTTCTCAAGGCATTGATATTTAGTGGAAGTATGTTCCTGCCCATCAAGACATCAGAGGCAATAATGAAGCTGATTGGCCAAAGATCTAGAAAATAAGACTTCAGACTTGGAACCGTATCTGCTGATAACTTCCAAAGTTTTCTTCTTTTTTATTCCTGAGTATCTCTGTACAAAACTCCTCATTATTGTTTCTACCTTTTTCTACCATTGATATTAGCAAGCTTTGTCAATCAATAAGAACACTATATAATTTTTATTTAAAAAAACCCCATATCCACTGGGAAATTACTAAATGTTTTCAAGTGGAGATTGATGGGTTCAAACTTGTGTTTTATAAAGCCTATCAGTTCATTGCTGGAAGTAGGAAGGATGGATTCGAATGAGGCAATCGAACGGACACATGGGGCTGATACAAGGGATACTTAGGATTTACAGGACTTGGGCACTGTCTAATTTCCTAGTGCTGATGTAATAAAAGTATGGTAAGCTGGTGGCTTTAAAGGCTTTTATTTTCTAACAGTTCTGGGAACTAAAAGTAAAAATTAGAATCTTAAACATATTAATTCCTCCCTTTTAGGCAATCCTAGATGTTCTTTGGTTCCTCACACAGCATCTTCTCTGCTCCTGCCTTTCTCCATTGGTGCATGCACTTGTGTCTAATCTCTTTTCATAACTCATAAATTATTCCATTTAGAACCCACCTACTCTTTTATGATCTAATTAACACAATAAATAAAGTCTATTATTTCCAAATAAGATCGTATCTACAGGTATATATAGAGGTCAGAATTCTATCCCATTGAGGGTCATATTCTTCATTGACTCTTAACTTTTCCAGGTACAATGTTCCTTTCTATGAACCAGCCTCTTGTCAATATGACCAAATATGTGAAATAAAGTCTCATCATCCTCTCTTCCAAGGAGTACTCTGGCTATATTTCTTTCAAGATAGCTTCATTTATTCTTTTGGTAGTCCATGGCATATGTGATGTTCACCAACAATTCATTACCTAACCTCTCCATGCAAATGAATTAATAAAAAAAAACCCCAACACGTGGCTTGAACTAAACCAACTTAGTGTCCTGGCCACAGTGAACTAGGGGCACTTGTACTTGGGCTGAGTCCTTTCCAAGGTGGCATGTCATCAATATAACTCCACAAGTGTATTCTATAGTAAGACTACTTTTAATCACTCACATTTAAGTTTCTACCTTGGTAAATACACTATCCATTGTCTGCATTGTTGGCACATTTATTTACCAGTGTTGTAAGAACACTAGGCCCAGGTTCTCTGAATGACTAGTGAGAAAATTCCTACTACTCCAAATTATAAAATATTATTACAAACAGCCCCCATAACCAAAGGAAGATTGTGTGTGTGCTATACTAAATGAAGCAGCTTTGTCTTATATAATAGCTGAACTATTGTTTCATGGGATTTAGGCATCTTACCAAAAAAGCTTCAGAGACATTTCAAATGGAAAGCACATGGATATCTCTAGGCAAGATCAATTGGCTGCTGTCCAAGAGGCCCCACAGGATGGATTATCTTGGTAAATTCACCACAGCCCATGAGCTGGCTTTCAGCCCTGGAGATTTAGAAACTGGATATTATCAACACAACATATATCTATTTGTCATTAGTGGCTCATATTAATCAGTGCACAAGGCCTGATGGGGAAAGTCACAGTATCTCTGTATTAGTAATTGTCCCAAGCAATGTAATACTTTCTTGTAACATAGACTTTGAATAAGAGTTTGGAGAAGAAGCACTCCATGTGTCATAACATTTGTGAGAAGTCAATGGGTCGAATTGGTATTGATGTCAGGTACTGCAAATAAACTTCAGTTGATAGCATTGTTAGAGCAGCTAGCAGTGAACTCATGGATGCTTGCCATGGATGTGATGGTTCACTGTTTGGCAATGGATGATCCGTAATAAAGATATATTCATTTCAGAGAGCCAAAATCTTATATCTATGTAGTCAAGGACATTCTCTCCACTGAATGATGAAAATAATAAATTACATTTAAAAAGTTGATTTGATTGATTGATTGATTGATTGGATATGAGGGAGAAGTTGTATTTATGAATAACTCTTAGGTTTATGACTTCAGTAACTGGATGAATTATGGAGTCATTTACTGAGATAAAGATCACAAATTCAGCTGTGGATATACTGTATTTAGGGTAGCTTTGAGATATCCAAACTGAAATTTTCTTAGGTAGTCCCATACTCTGATATGCTACTCAGAAGCATAATTTATGCCAGAGTTACAAACTAGAGATTTGTGAATTATAGATAAGAGACAACTGAAGTCATAGGAATTGATAATATTTCTTCATGAAAAAGTACAGAGAGCAAGGAATGAAGAGATTTGGACAGAATTTTTAAGAATACCAATATTTAAATACCAGATAAGAAAGGAGAAGCTGACATATAAAAGACTAGAAATTATAGAGAGTGAAATAGAAACAAAATCTGTAGTGTGCTGACATAAAAATCAAGACTGTTGTTCGTGGTTGTTAAGTGCCATGGAGTCGAACACAATTCATAGCAACCCTATAAACAAAAGATCTGAACCCTGTTGTATACTGTGCCATCTGTCACACTTCCTGACGAACAAGAATCCACTGTGGTGGTCACTGTGTCAATCCACCTGGTTCAGGGTTTTCCTCTCCTGTGTCGACCCCCAACCCTTCCCAGCATCATGTCCTTCTCCAAGTAACAGCCCTTCCTAGCAATATGCCCAAAGTATATAAGGCAAATTCTCATCATTCTTGCCTCCAAAGACCATTTCAGCTCCACCCTCTCCAAGACATATTTGTTTCTTCTTTTGGCCATCCATGGGATGTTCAGTCTTCTTCTCCAACACAACTCAAAGGTGTCAATTATTTTTCTGTCATCTTTATTCATTGTCCAGCTTTCGGATGTATAGCAAGTGATCAGAAATATTATGGACTGAATCAGATGCCCCTTAGTCCTCAAACAGATATCATTACTCCTCAATAATTTGGAGAGATCCCTAATTGCAGATTTTCCCAGTCCAATGTGTCTCCTTCATTCTTGGCTGCAGTATCAAGTGTTTTAACTATGGGTCCAAGCAAGAGGAAGCTGTTGAGTTTCATTTTCCTCTCCATCCATCATGATGCTGCCTATTGGTCCAGTGGTAAGAATCTTTGTTTTCATGACATTGAGTTGCAATTCATAACAAAGGCTGCATTCCTTGATCTTCTGCAACAAGTGGTTCAAGTCCTCCTCATTTTCTGCAAGCAAGGTTGTGTCACCTTCATAACACAGCCTATTCATGAATTTCCCTCTAATCCTGGTGTCATACTCTTCATAGCATTCAGCTTCTCAAATAATTGGCTCAGCATATAGATTAAATAGGTATGGATCATGATGCAATCAAAATGTGCTAATGATAATTGGTGACTGAAATGCAAAAGTGGGAAACGGTGAAGAAGGAATGTTGTTCTTGATTGTCTTCGAGTCGAGCACGACTAATATCAACCCTATGAAAAAAAGGCCTGAAGCCTTTCTATAATTATTGATATTTACCAAAGTTCATAGTATCTGGAGGCATGTTGTTTAGGAAGTGGATGCCACTGCTACACTTGGAAAATATAAGCATGGTGATAGAAATGCAGCTGGAAAGAAAATGATTGAATTTTATATTTACAATGATTTAATCACTGCAAATACCTTACTTAAAAGGCACAAATGACAATTTTACTCATGGATGTCAGCTGATGAGCTGCATAGGAATCAGATTGGCTACATTTGTCGAAGAAATCATTGGAGAAACTCAGTATCAGCAATCAAAACTAGGCCAACAGCAAACTGTGGGTTAGATAGATCATCAATGACTCATATGGAAGTTCAAATTGAAAATACATTTGAAAATGAAAATACATTTATAGCAACCGAGATATGATTTTGGATCAATTTCATCTGAATTTCAAGGTCATTTTAGTAATAGGTTTGAAGCACTGAACAACAGATGAGTTGTGGGATTATATTAAGGATATTATTCATGAAGAAAGCAAAAGGTCATAAAAAAACAGAGGAGAAAGAAAACTGAGGTTAAAGATTGTTTAAAGACAGGTATGTAGGTGTTTCCAGAATGATGATGTACGTTCCAAGTGTGAAATGGCTATAACATCATAGTTTCTCAAATTTAGCAAGATCCTACCTGAAGTCAACACCCCTGGTCGGATTTTGAGAAGACATTGGAAAATTATCTGTATCATTTGCATCTGTCCAAGCATGGTTGTGAGAACTTTGAGTTAAATTTCTGCATTGTTTGTTACACATATAAGTAACATAATAGAGCAACAAAAGAATGAAAAATAGATCTTGGTATTTAATAATAGAAAGATTTTTAGTGACTTTAAAAAATTGACTTCAGCACAAGAGAGGGTGATAAAATAGTTGGAGTGGGAAGAGGAATAAAAATCCAGCTTCTAAAAGAAATGTCATGTGTGCATGTGTAATATATATTGCCTAACTGGTGACATAGTGAATTGTGAACTGGTCTCTTAATCAAAGAGCCAGTGGTTTGAATCCACCAGCAACCCCATTAGGTTGAGAAACCCAATGGAGGGTCTCCAGGAGTTAGAATCAACTTGAACACATTGGAGTTTTTGTTTGATCGTTTTACCATAATTAAAATACCTTTTTAAAAAAATAACCTCTGGGGAAAGCGATGTGGCACTTTCTCAAAAAGTTGCAAATAGAGAGACCATTTGACCCAGGAATTCCACTACGGGAATATACTCTAAAGAGACCATAACCACCATCCGAGCAGATATATGCACATATGTTCACAATAGCAAGGAGTTGGAAGCAACAAATGAATGGATAGAGAAGCTGTGGTATATTCACACAATGGAATACTACAGCTGCATTGAAAAACAAGGAACTCATGCAATATTATTCAAAATGGATGGCCCTTGAGAACATTATGGTGAGTGAAATATCTCAGTCACAAAAGGTCAAACACTGCATAGTACCACTGCTGTAGAATGGGACTGACATCAGGGTTGGGGTAAGAATGAAAAAACCTGGATAAATTTTGTGTACTGCATTGAAACGGAAGAGGGAGAGAACAGTTTAAAAGCAATATATTATAGGGCATTATGATTATCATTAGCGTCTGGAATGAAGGTTGCAGAGTGGAGTATACTCGGGGTGAGGGGGGTTGTGGGGGATATTGTATACCAATGAAGGAATTTTTCTTTTACTTTTCAAAGAGAAGGGTGAACTGGGCGTGGAGGGGGTGGGCGGGGAGAAAAGTGCAACGATTAATGAATGGAAATCCAAAATCTCTGTAAGTGTTCATTAAAATGAATAATAATTTTTTAAAATGTAAATAAAAATATAGTATGTACAGCATTATAGATAGCACTTTTTAATTTTAGTTTCTTTTTCTTTCCAAGAAAAAAAAAGTGATGGCTTTAAAAATGAAGTTGGAAAATTCTAGCTAGTTTCTCGGAATATAGAGCCTGAGGAGTGTAACTTGAAACACAGACCCCAGAGGGATGCGTGTGTTATTGTTTAAAAGCAACTAGCCACATGTGGTCTGTCCAGATTAAACTAAGGTTAAAGTTCATAACTGCAAAATATTAAACATACACTGATTATGAAATCTGACAACTTCAGTCTTCAGGATGGAACTCTAATAAAATTAAAAGACATGTGCTGCCCTCAACCACATATTCAACCCCCACTGCTCTCTAAGGACATTTTCCTTTGGCTGAAAGCAGCAAAAAGGGAGTATAAAAGCACATTACTACTTTTTACTCCTTTGGGAACAAATTTATTTTGAAAAATTTCCAGAGATGCCTGATTCACACAGGACCAGGCAAAAAGACAACCCCAGATGTGTCTATGTGAAAGAGGGAGCGAGCTATTGTTTCCCATTTAGAATAAAAGAGGAAGAAGAGGGAGCAAGGGTCTCCTTCAACATATATTCTCACATCTATATGCCCATCACAATTTATAAAAACTCTCTAGACAACTCATTTCTTTCATCTAGACCTCATAATTAAGTACAGCTGTCTTAATCCTTTTATGTAGTTACTGTACACCAAAATGTAGTAACTTGGTAGTAATTGATGTGCAATAACCTGAAAGTTGCAATAATTAGCTTATTTTCCTTTGGATCAATTTGCATTTACCTCTGGCAAGCAGGAAAATACTAATCGCTATTGAAGATCTACTTCTTGTTAAGTGGCACTGAATTAATTTCAACTCACAGGGACCTTATGAACATCGGACCTGAACCTTCTCCTATCCTGCACCATCAATGCACTCTGCCATGTACAAATCCAGCACTGTAGTCCCTGAATCAGTCCATCTCCTCAAGGCTCTTATTCTATTCTGTTATTCCTCTTTCCTAACATTGTGTCTTTTTCCATGGACTGGTGCCTTCTAACAAATCAAAAGTACATACAAAGTAGTTCCACCATCCTTGCTTCTAAGGGACACCCTGGTTGCACTTCCTCCCACCCAGATCTGTTTGTTCTTTTGACACTCCATGGAATATCCAACACTCTTTGCCAACACCACAAGTTAAAGACATTGATTCTTCTTGGTTTTATTTAGTCATTGTCCAATTTTTGGCAATTGAAAATACTATGGCTTGCATTAAGTGCGCCTTAATCTTTAAACTGAAATCATTACTCTTTAAGACTTTGGAGAGGACATTGACATATTTCCCCAATTCAACACGTCTCCTGATTTCTTAACTGCAGTTGCCATGGGTGCTGATTGTGGATCTTAGCAAAATTAAACTACTGACAAATTTAATCTTTCCCCATCCACCCAATGTTGTCCAGTAGTAAAGATTTTTGTTTCTTGATGTTGAGATGTAAATGTTGAAGGCTATAATCTTTGATCTTTTGTGGTAAGAACTTCAAGTCTTGTCACTTTCTGCAAGCAAGATTGTATCAGCTCCATAACACAGGTTGTCTATTCCTCCAATTCTGATGTACATTCTTTTTCATATAGTTCAGCTACCCAATTTATTTGCAAGAAATCTGGAGAACAACCACTTGGCCAACTGACTGGAAGAGATC
>NW_006399992.1:3394160-3395342 GCF_000299155.1 Elephantulus edwardii | reverse complement strand
AACAACAACAACAACATACAAATTGAATAGGTTTGGAAAAATCATTCAACCCTCATGCACACTCTTCCTGAACTTAAACCACACAGCATTCCCTTGTTTGGACAACTGCTCCTTGGACTATGTACAGATTTCATATAAGCATAATTAAATGTTCTGGGATTCCCTTTCTTCTCAATGTTAGCTATAATTTGTTATGAGTCACACAGTCAAATACTTTTGGATAATAAATGAATACCTTCCTAGTACTCTCTCTCTCTAGGATTCTCTTCTTTTGGCCAAGATCTGACAACAGCATTGATATGCCTTTCAACACAGGCTGGTCTGAATCTAGCTTGAATTTCTGAATGTTATCTGCTGATTTACTACTGTTCTAGTAATTTAAATCATCCTTAGGAATATTTTATTTGCACGTAATATCAGTGGTGTTATTCAATAGTTTCCACACTCTATTCATCATCTTTTTTTGGTTATGACTGGATCTATTCCAGCTGATTGGCTAGATAATTATCTTTCAAACTTGCTGCATAGGCTAGTGAACACTTATATGGATGTCAGAAGAGACTCTGAAATTTGCAGTGGAATGAAAAGAAGCCAAAACAAGATGAAAGAATGCTGGTGAACTTAACAGAAGATTTCAAAGGGCAACTTGAGAAGACTTAGAATGAAATGAGCAAAGAAGTGAAATTAGAAAACCAAAATGGAAGAACATACTGGCATTTCTCAAGCTGAAAGAATTGAAGAACAAACACAAGCCTCAAATTGCAATACTGAAGGATTCTGTGGGACAAATTATGCTGGAAGCTTCAAAAGAAGATGGAAGGAATACACAGGCACCAAACCATAAAGAACTGATTGACATGAAACCATTTTAGGAAGTAGTATATAACCAAGATCTAAAGATACTGAAGGAAGAAGTCCAATCTACATGGAAAGCACTGGGGGGGAAAAGTTTAAAAGGCCCCAGGAATTGATGAATAGCAATGACTATATTTTAATAAATAGATGTGGCCCTGGATACTCTCATTACTCTATGTCAGCAATTTGGCAGACAGTTAGCTAGCAGGCCAACTGATGACCAAGAAAGATGCCAAATGAATAACTTGCCTTTATGTTTTTCTGAAATGCACACCTTCCCCCCCGTAGCAGAGTAAACACTTGGGATCAGATTTTTTCTTTTTTTTT
>NW_006399992.1:3373519-3392850 GCF_000299155.1 Elephantulus edwardii | reverse complement strand
GACGGCACATAACAACAACATTTTATTCTTACCATTTGTCAACTATGTGATCTTACACAAGTTTCTTTGTCTTGGGTTCCTAAGATTCCTTATCTATATAATGGAAAAACAAACAAAATTGGTAAGAATTATATGAACTACTTAATAAAAAGTTCCAATACAGTATGTTACATAGAATGAGGACCCTGAATACACTAGCTATTAGTATCATTAACTAGACATAACAAAAGTGCTAGCAAATATTATCACAATTTTTACATAATTGGCAATAGTATCTCAAGTGAAAAATGTAATCCTAGATTTCAACACACAACATGAAACAAGCAGCCTAAAACATGATTGAAATTCTTATCTAAAACAGATATTTAGAAACACTTTAAGATTTTTTAAAAGAGAGGGATTAAGTGATCTTTTAATAAGACAATTAATTGTTTACCACCACAAAACTTGAAAAAGGTATATGGCAACAAGGAAGAGGATAGAGTCCTCTCCCTCCAGCTCTGAGACTTGAAGGAGACATCAAACAAAGAGGAAGATGGTCAAGTCTCCACCCTCCCGGTTTTGGCCCCTAAGGCTTTGTGCCAAGTACCAGCACCAAAAATCCAGCTAAGTCACCACCTATGCCATAATATCCTCATTTGGGACCCCACTCAACCGTGCTGCCACGGCTCTAGCTGAGGCTAGAAAAGGCTGTCCTGTGCCATAATATTCATATACCTAATTATCTTTATGGTTTGCTGTTAGAGGTACAAAACTTATCCATAATTTTGTGGTATTGGGGGAATGATTTACACAAAGAGGTCATGGCACTAAGGATATCATTGCTGATGTCAGATGGATTTTGGAAGAAAACAAAGCATATCAGAAAAATGTCTGTATTTTAGTAACTTTAAGTGCCAAGATATTTGATTGTGTGGATTACAGGAAACTACGGCTGATATTGAGAAGAATGGGATTCCAGAACATTTAAATGTACTCATAAAAAATCTATTCCTAGACCAAAAAGGAATTATCCAAACAGAACAAGAGAACATTGCATGATTTAAAATCAGGAAGAGTGTTTGTCAGGGTTGTATCCTCTCTCCATACCTATTCAATCTATATGCTGAGCAAATAATTAATGAAGCTGGACTCTATGAAAAAGAATGTGGCATCAAGATCAGAGTAAGACTCATCAACAACATGCATTATGCAGAAGACACAATCTTGCTTGATGATAGTGAGGAGGATCTGAAGCACTTGCTACATCTCCACAAGAAAGCAAAGGTCCTTACCACTAGGCTAATAGACAATATCATGAAAGGATTAAAACTGTCAATGTTCTTGTAGGAGCCAGGGGATCAGGAGACACATTTCTTTCTTTCTTTTTTTATTAATTTTAAGGAAAGTTTACAGAGACTTAGGGTTTCCAATAATTTATTGTTGCACTTTTCCCCCCTGCCCACCCCCATTCATTCTTTTCCTTGGAAAGCAGAAAAAAAAAACCTCTTTCATTGTTATGCAATCTCTCCTTCCAAGTCTACTCTACTGTGCAGCCTTCATTCTGGACTCCTGTCATGACAATAATACCCAATTATATATCCCTTTTAAACAGTTCTCTCTCTCATCTGTTTCAATGAATTATACATCAATCTTCTCCTTCTCTGTCTTCCCTCAACCCTGATGTCAATCCCATTTTACAACAGTGGTCCTATGCAATATTTGTTCTTTTGTGACTGAGATATTTCACTCAGCATAATGTCCTCCAGTGTCATCCACTTTGAATAATATTTCATGAGTTCCTTGTTTTTCAATGCTGCATGGTATTCCATTGTGTGAATATATCAGAGCTTCTCTATCCATTCATTTGTTGGTGGGGTTGTTTCCAGCTTTTTGCTATTGCAGGCAAAGCCACAATAAATGTGGGTGTGCATATATCTGCTTGGGTGGTGGTTATGGTTTCTTTAGGTTAAATTCGCAGTAGTGGAATTTCTGGGTCAAATGGTATTTCTATTTGCAACTTTTTGAGAAAGCACCATATAGCCTCCCATAGTGGTTGCCCCATTTACACTCCCACCAACAGCGAATAAGGGTTCAAGTTAGGAGACACATTTCTTTGAGCAAGTTCACTATCATGGATTTCTCCAAAATACTGAAAATCAGTAATGTCATTTTAAAGACTAAGATGTTCTTGATTCAGACTATGGTATTTTCAATCACTTGCTATGCATCTGAGAGCTGGACAGTGACTAAGAATGTCAGAAGAAGAATTTATGACTTTGAGTTGTAGTGTTAGAGAAGAGTACTGAAATGGATTGCCAAAAGAACAAACAGGTATGTCTTGGAAAGGGTGCAACCAGAGTGTTTGTTGGAAGCTATGATGACAAAGCTTCATCTCTTATACTTTTTGGCATGCTGCTAGGATAGGCTATTCCTTGGAAAGGTATATCTTGCTTACTAAGGTAGACGGATGGTCAGATAAAGAGAGGAAGACCTCCAAAAAGATATATTTACATGATGACTGCAACAATAATCTCAAATGTATAAAGGAAAGTGAGGATGGCACAGGATAAAATAGGACTCAGATCAGTGGTTCATGGAGTTATTATGAATCATACTCTAGCAATCCAACCTAACAACCACACAATATGTAGGTTAGGTATGTGTATGCTTATTTGTTTATTATTCTCTCTTAGTAGTACAGCACTTGTATGCCAGTTTGCTGAACTAGGGTAACTTGTATATTGCGGTAATATTGGAAGTTGTGTCACCAATGTTTCAAATGCCAGAGGGTCACTCATGGTTGAAAGGTTTCAACAGAGCTCCCAGATTAAGACAAACTAGGAAGAAGGATTGGATATCCACTTCTGAAATAACAGGCCTCTGAAAACCCTACAAACAATAGAGGAGTAAAGTATTAGAGGTAGAAACCAGGTTGGGAGTCACTAAAAATGAGGAAAAACAGCTGCAAGCATCCTTTAATAATTGGAACATAGACTATACAAAGGATGGATGTAGAAAACTGGAAGTTATAGATTAACATTCTAGCCGTTAGTGAACTGAGATGAACTGTCATGGACCACTTTGAGTCAGACAATCATATGATCAATTATGTCTGAAATTAGAAGCTGAGGAAGAAATGTATTACATTCATAGCGAAAAACTTATCAATTTCAAAATTTATCCTGAGTACAGTATTGTTAGTGATAGTATAATATGCCTACACATCGAAAGAAGACCTGTGAACAAGGCAAAGAGGAGAAAATTAAGGATTTCATCAATTTTTGTAGTCCAAAATTGATCAAATATGCAATAAGTAAACATTAATAACTACTGGTAACTAGAATGCAAAGTTTGAAACAATGAGGAAGAAATGGTAGTTGGAAAGTATCGTCTTGATGACAGAAAAGACGCTGGAAATTGAATTATTCAATTTTGTACACTTAGTGATTTGTTGTTGTTGTTGTTGCTGTTAAGTGCTGTTGAGTAGTAGGCGACTCATAGCGACCCTATGAACAAAAGTTCTTGACACTTGCGTGACTTTAATCCTTTCTCTGGGTTCATAGCGTTTCCAGAGGCAAGCTTTTACAGAAGTAGATGCCACTCCTGCTTCCAAGCTTGTTTTAATCGGGGAGCACCACTAAACACTGTCTACCATTGGTAACAATTATCACATTTGACACATCAGTGTCACAGCGCTCAGCTTGTCAGTCACCACAAGATACCTCTGTATGGCAAGTGGACACACCAGGGCTATATGACCTAGAAGAATGTTTGACCCCAAAACAATTAAGAAGTGGCCCTCACGCCCTACAGTATTTTACCATTCTGGCACACCCAAACACTGGCAAACTCTGGGCCAGAGACCCCTAACTCATCTAGCAAGAGTGCTCTGCAGCGACTTGGGGCAAACAGAAAGCCACGAATGCCCCAGTGTTCCTGACTTGCCTCTCTTCCAGGCTCCAGAGGCCGCATGCATCCATCCAGCTGACTTAGTGGTTGATTCATCACGAATACAGTTGTGTGTGTGTGTGTTATGTGTACCATCAAATCAGATCTGGCTAGTACAGGAGGAGATTGTCCCTCCTTCTCCAGCAGAGAGGTGGGTTTGAACCACTTACCTCTGGGATTGCAGTGCAGCTTCTTACCACGAGGCCACTAAAGCTAGAGATAAGTATCTTTTTAAAAAAAACACAAAAGGTGACTTTACAGATGGACCTCATCCGATGGATTTCACAGGAATCAGACTGACATCTGTGGGAAAAATCATTTGATAAGCTCAATATCAGTAGTCAAAACCAGATCAGGTACTGACTGTGGAACGAATCATCAATTATCCATGTGCAAGTTCAAATTGAAACTGAGGAAAAGTAAAACAAGTCCACAAGAACCAAAATATGACCATTAGAAAGATCCAGTGTGAAAAACAATGTATATGAATTTTGTAAGTAAACCAGTATAAAATAAAAATTGTATTAAAAATATAATCTCCAGAATAGGTTTGAGGTATTGAATAGTAATGTTTGTAGACCAAATAAGTTATGGGATGGCATCAACAATATCCAAGAAGAGAGAAAATATCATTTCAAAGGGAGAAGGGAAAGAAAAGACCAAGATGGATGTCAAAAGAGACTCTGAAAATTACATTAGAGCATCAAGAAATCAAAACAAAGGGAAGACATGCTGAAGTGAAAAAGATGAACAGAAGATTTCAAAGGGCAACTTGAGAAGACAAAGTAAAATATTATACCATTATATGTGCAAAGAGCTGGAGCTGGAGCATTAAAAAAATAATTCACATGGCATTTCTAAAGTTGAAAGAACTTAAAAGCAGATTGAAGCCTCGAGTTGCAAAACTGAGAGATACATATGGGCAAAATATTAAAGATTCAGGAAGCATCACAAGAAGATGGAAATAATACACACAGTTACTGACAAAAAAGAGAACTGGTTGACAATGAAAAATTTCAGGTAGTATCATATGAACAGATCTGATGTTAATGAAGGAGGAAGTTTAAGCTGCATTGAAGGCGCTTGGAAAAAATAAGGCCACAGGAATCCATGGAATACCAATTGACATGTTTCAACTAACAGATACAGCCCTAGACATGCTCACTAGCCTATGCTAGAAAATTTGGAGGACAGATGCTTCAACAACTGACTGGAGAGATCCATATCTATCCCCATTCCCAAGAAAGGTGATCCAACAGAATGTGGAAATTATAAAATAATATCATTAATATCAAATGCAAACAAAATATTGCTGAAGATCATCACAAATGGATAGAGAAGTTCATTGACAGAGAATTCCAGAAGTTCGGGCTGAGTTTACAAGAGTCTATGGCACTGTACTATATCATTGCTCATGTCAGATGGATTCTGGATAAAGGCAGAGAACACCAGAAGAATTTCTACTTGTGTTTTATTGAATATGCAAAGGCATTTGACTGTGGATCATAAAAAGTCATGGCTAACATTGAGAAGAATGGGAATCCCAGAACACTTAATTGTACTCCTACGGGATCTATGCCTAGACCCAGAAGTTGTTGTCCAGATAGAGCAAGGGAACTCTGCATGATTTGAAACCAATTGCAGAATGGGCACAAGATATGAACAGACATTTCACCAAAGAAGACATACAGATGACAAACAAACATATGAAAAAATGTTCAAAATCCCTAGCCATCAGAGAGATGCAAATCAAACCAATTATAAGATACCAGCTCACCCCAGGAACAATAGCAAAATAGGACAGCAAAAACAAATGTAAACCACTGGCACAACTGTTACGGAAAGTAGTCTGGCACTTTCTAAAGAAGTTGGAAATAGAAATACCATTTGACCAAGCAGTTCCACCACTAAGAACATGCACTAAAAAAACCAGATCCATGACTCAAATAGATATATGTACACCCATGTTTATTGTGCATTTATTCACAAAGAGATGGAAGCAACCCAAGTGGCCATTAATAAATGAATGAATAGAAAAACTATGGTACATTAAACAAGGGAATATTACACCACATTGAAAAACAATTAACTCATAAAACATGACACAACATGGGTGAGCCTGGAAGACACCATGCAGAGCAAAATATGTCAGACACAAAAGGACAAACACTGCAAAACAAATATGGCTGTTGTATATTAGAACTGACATGAGAGGTTGGGGGGAGAATAATAAAAGAGTGGATAGATAATCAACACTGCACTGGAACAGATGAGAGGAGGAACTGTCTGAAATTAATATATAATTAGGCATTGTATATATGACAACAATCTGGAACAAGAGGTGCGTTGCAAAGTGGACTGTGGAAAGGAGAAGGGGGGGAATGAAGGAAAATGTGCAAAATGAAAGAATGAAAACCCAACCTTTCTGTAAACATTCTTTAAAAATACAATAAAAGATAAAAATAGTAATAAAATCAGGAAAAATGTGTGTCAGGGTTGTATCTTTTCTCCATACCTACTCAATGTGTACTTTGAGCAAATCATTTGAAAAGCTGGACTTTATGAAGAAGAATGAACCATGAGGGTTGGAGGAATCATCAACAATCTGCATTATGCAGATGACACCACCTTGTTTACTGAAAGTGAGGAGGACTCAAAGTGCTTGTTACAGGAGATCAAAGACTACAACCATCAGTATGGATTATATCTGAATATCAAGAAGATGAGAATCCTTACCACTGGACTGACAAGCAATATCATGAGAGATGGAGAAAAGATTGAAATTGTCAGCTATTTCATCTTACTTGAATTCACAATGAACACTCTTGGTATCAGTAATCAGGAAATCAGGAGATGTATCATATTGGACAAGTCTCTTGTCAGGGACTTCTCCAAATTTCTGAGGAGCAACAATGCCTAAGACTAAGGCATGTCTGATTTAGGAAATGGTCTTTTCTATCTTAATTTCCAGGTTAAGACAGACTAGGAATTAAGATTGGCCCTCTGCTGCTTAAATGACAAGTCTCTGAAAACCATATGACAGAAGAGAAACACGGATAATTAGTGTATTAGAAAAGTAGACCCCAGATAAAAAGTCAGTTGAAATGAGGAAAAATAGTGGCAAACATCCTTTAATAATTGGAACATGTAATGTACAAAGCTTCAGTGTTGGAAAACTAGAATTATGAAAAATGAAATTGAACACATGGACATTGGCATTTTAGGCATTTGTGAGATGAGAAGGACTAGCTTTAGCCATTTTGAATCAGATAATCACATGACATACTATGCTGGGAATAAAAACCAAAAGAATGATGTTACCTTCATAGTAAAAAAGTCAATTTCAAGTTCTATCCTGAAGTACAATGTTGTGAGTGATAGGATATTATCCATATGCCTATAAACATGACTATTATTCAAATATACACTTCTACATCCAGATTCAAAGAAGACTAAGTGGAGAATTTTTACTAAATCTTGCAGTCTGAAAATGACCAAACATGCATTCAAAATGCATTAATGATAACTGGTGACTTAAATGAAAAAACTTGAAACACTGAAAAAGGAATAGTAGTCAGAAAGTATGAGGTTAGTAAAAGAAATGAGACTTTAAAAAAAGAATGACTGAAGTTTGTATTTTCAATGTTTTATTCATTACAAATACATTTTTTAAAACATACAAATTACAACTTTACACATGGGCCTCACCTTTTGGACCACCTAGGAATCAGATTGGCTACATCTGTGAAAGGAATCATTGGAGAAGCTCAATATCAGCTGTCAGAACTAGACCAGGGGCGGACTGTGGATCAGACCAACAATTACTTATGTTCAAATTCAAATTGAGGCCGAAGAAAATGAAAACAAGTCAATGAGAACAAAAATATAATCTTTAATATATTCCACATGAATTTCAGAATCATTTTAAGAATAAGTTTGAAACATTAAACACCAATGACAGAACACCAGATGAATTGTGGGATTACATCAAGGATATAATCCTTGAAGAGAGCAA
Source organism: Elephantulus edwardii (assembly GCF_000299155.1). Classification (NCBI taxonomy): domain Eukaryota; kingdom Metazoa; phylum Chordata; class Mammalia; order Macroscelidea; family Macroscelididae; genus Elephantulus; species Elephantulus edwardii. The sequence continues at coordinate 3,384,905 of NW_006399992.1, read as the reverse complement.
AATATCATTACAAAGACAGAGGAGAAACAAAAAACTGAAATGCATATCAGAAGTGACTCAGAAAATGACACTACAGCATGAAGAAGCCAAAGCTAAGGGAAAATATACCAAAATAAAAGAGCTGAACAGATTTCAAAGGGCAATTAAAAAAGTATTATAATGGAATGTGCAATGTGCAGAGAGCAGGAATTGGAGGAGAAAAAAAATGGAAAGAAATCATTCTGCATGTCTCAAGCTGAGAGAACTGATAAACAAATTTAAGCCTCAAGCAACAATACAGGAAGATACAATGGTCAATAGAAAACAAAGAGTCACTGTATCAGAAAGAATTGAGTGACTGAAAAATTTCAGGAAGTACCATATGAGCAGGAGCCAATGGTAATGAAAGAGAAATTTGAAGTTACCCTGAAGATACTGGCAAAAAATAAGACCCCAGAAATAGATGGGATACCAATTGACTTGTTTTAATTAACAGACACAGCCCTGGATGCACTCTATGCCAGGAAATTTGGAGGACAGCTGTCTGGCTAATGGATGGAAGAGGTCCATATTTGTTCCAATTCCCAAGAAATGTGATCCACAAAAGAAGAAATTGAACATTTCCTAAAAAGACTTACCCATAACAAAAGTCCTGGACCAGATGGCTTCACATCTGTATTCTACCAAACATTCAGAGAGGATCTATTCCCAATTCTACTTAAATTATTTTAAAAAAATTGAAAAAGTAGGAACACTCCTAGAGTCATTCCTAATAAAAAAACAACAACAGAGATATTACCAAGGGAGGGGAACTACAGAAAAATATCTCTCATGAAAACAGATGTAAAAATTCTGAACAAAATCCTAGCCAATAGAATCCAAAAGCACATAAAAAAATTAATTCATCATGGTCAAGTGGGATTCATAACCAGTAAGCAAGGTACTGTTCAACACAAGATAAACAACCAACATAATTCACCATATTAACGAAGCAAATAACAAGAACCATGTGATCTTAGCAATTAATGCAAAAAAGACATTTGATAAAATTCAACACTCCTTCCTGATAAAGACGCTCAGCAAAATTGGAATAGAAGGGAATATCCTCAACACAGTGAAAAGCATGTGTGCAAAACCAAGAGCCAATATCATTCTCAATGAAGAAAGACTAAAAGCATTTTCCTTGTGAACATAAGCCAGACAAGGACATCTTTGCCACTACTTCTATTCAATATTATATTGAAAGTGCTTGCTAGGGCAATACAACAAGAAAAGGAAATAAAAGGCATCCAGATCCACAAAGAGGTGGTTAAACTATCCCTATGTGCAGATGATATGATAGTGTACACAGAAAAACCCAAGGACTTAACAAAAAACCTGTGAGAGCTAGCAGATCAATTTAGTGGAGTGGCAGGATATAAGATCAATATAGACAATTCAGTGGAATTCCCCTTCAGTAACAAAGAGAACTCAGTGAAGGAACCTAAGAAAGCAATACCATTTAAAATAGCCAACCGCAAATTGGGATACTTGGGAGTGAACCTAACTAGAGACACCAAAAACGTGTACAAAAGAAAACTACAAAACTTTTCTGCAAGACACAATAAAAGATCTAAATAAATGGGAAAATGTGCCTTGTTCGTGGATAGGAAGACTCAAGACTGTGAAAAAGACAATCCTACCAAAAGCAATCTACATGTTCAATGCAATCCCAGTATAAATACTAAATTAATTTTTTCAGGGAGATCAAAAGGGAAATTTTCAAGTTTATTTGGAGAGGAAAGAGATTCCGAATAAGTAAAGTACTTTCGAAAAGCAAAAATGAAATGGGAGGCATACTACTCCCTGACCTCAAAACTTACTACACAGCAATAGTAACCAAAACAGCATGATGCTGGTACAATGACAGGCACATAATCAATGGAACAGCATTGAAAACCCAGAAATAGACCTAGCTATCTATGGTCAACTGATATTTAATAAGGATATAAAATCTGTCAAACGGGGAAATGACATTCTCTTCAACAAATAGTGCTGGCAAACTGGACTGCTACCTGAAGAAAGCTGAAACAGAATACACATCTCACACTATACACAAAAATCAACCCAAGGTGGATCAGAGACCTGGGAGCACAGCCCCAAACCATAAAGTTCATAAGAAACAAACTGGGATCAAGTTTAGATGGCCTAGTCTAAGACTACCAAATACAACCAGAAGTGCACAATCTTGAGATGATAACATTGACATATGGGACCTTCTAAAGATTAAATTCTTGTGCATATTAAAAACTTTTCCCAACAGAGTGAAAAGAAAACCTACTGACTAGGAAAAACATTTGGCAATACCACTTCAGAAAAAGATATCAAAAGTTTACAGAATCCTACAGGGCCTCTACAAGAAAAAGACTGATAATACAATTACAAAATGGGTGAATGAGGTGGAAAGAATTTTCACATAAGAACATATTTGAATGGCCAACAGACATAAGAAGAAGTACTCCAAATCACTGGCAATAAAAGATGCAAAACCACAATACGATACCATCTCACTCCAGTAGTTGTGGCAAAGTTTAAAAGGACAACAAGTAATACATATTGGAGAGGAAGTAGTGAGATAGGAGGTCTTATACATTATTGATAGGATTATAAAATGGTGTAACCAGTCTGGAATGTACTTTGGTGTTTCCTTAAAAAAGCTGAACATAGAAATTCCATATAACTCAGCTATTCCACTGTTTGGAATATATACTGAGAAAATGAGAACTGAAACACAAAGGGAGACTTGTATACCAATGTTCATAGCATTATTCACCATCGCAAGAACATGGCAACAGCCCAAATGTCCAACCACAGTTGAATGGATGGGGAGATTATGATATGTCACATGATGGAATACTACGCAGCATGCAGGAGCAGTGATCTTGTAAATCACTACTTAACTTGGGAGGGGAGAGCATTATGCCATGTGAACTAACTCAGTCACATAAAGACAAATACTGTATAAAGCCACTATTGTAGAACATTTATGAGGATCCAAGGAAGGCAGGGTTGGAGCAGAGGGGTGAGGATCGGAGGGATGGAGGTGTTAATCATAGGGTTGCACAATCTGACGGGTGGAGGGAGAGGTGGGTAAAGGAAATAAGAAAGATTAAACCAATATCAAATAAAAATTTTATTTTAATAAATAAGAAAAATAATCCAACATAATGTGGTAACAATTAAGTTAATGACAAAACTATCAATACAATACTGTGTATATTTAAAATTATTAATATCACATGCAAGCAAAATACTGCTGGAGATCATTAAAAACCAACTAGAGCAGTACATAGACAGTGAACTGCCAGAAGTTCAAGCAGGATTTAGAGGAGGCCGAGAAACCAGAGATATCATTGCTGATGTCAGATGGATCCTGGCTGAAAGTATACTAGAAGAATGTCTATTTATGTTTTATTGACTATGCAAAGGCATTTGACTATGTGGATCTTAACAACTCTTGGCTAGCATTGAGAAGAGTGGGAATTCCAGAGCACTTAATTGTGCTTATGTAAAACCTATACTTAGACGAAGAGGCTGTTGTGTAACCACAGCAAGGAACACCACATGGTTTAAAATTAAGAAGGGAGTGTGTCAGAGTTATATTCTCTTTCCATACTGATTCAATCTGTATGCTGAGCAAATTACTTGAGAATCTGGACTCTGAAAAAGAAGGTGGCATCAAGATATGAGGAAGTTATAAAAAACCTGTGTTATGCAGATGATACAAACTTGGTTGCTGAATGTGAGGACGACTTGAAGCACTTGCAGCCTTCAGTATGGATTGCCTCTCAACATGAAAAAGACATATAGATTGAAAATGTATGGAGATAAGATACATTCCTGGCATACACCTTTCCTGATGTTGAACCATGCCATGTTTCCTTGCTTTGTTCTGATGACTGCATCCTGGTCCAAGTCTATATAGGTTTCACATGAGCACAATTAATTAATTGTTTTGGGATTTCCATTCTCCTCAGAGTTAGCTACACTTTGTTGTGATCCACATAGTCAAATGTCTCTGTATAGTCAATGAAACACAGATAGACATCCCTCTGGTACTCTCTGCTCTCAGCTAAGATCCTTCTAACATTGGCTATGATGTCCCTAGTTCCATGGCCTCCTCTAAACCCAGCCTGCATATCTGACAGTAATGTTCCAGTATTTCTGTATAATCTTCAGCAGGATCTTGCTTGCATGTGATATTAGTGATGCTGTTCAATAATTCCCACACTCTGTTGGGTCACAGATTTTTTTGGAATGGGAATAAATACAGATTTCTTCCAGTCAGTTGGCCAGGTAGTTGTCCTCCAGATTTCTTGGCAAAACCTGGTGAGTGTGTCGGGGCAGCATCTATTTGCTGAAATATGTCAATTGGCATTACTTTAATTCCTGGGGCCTTGCTTTTTGTCAATTCCTTCAGAGCAGCTTGAACTTCCTCCTTTCTCACCATAGACTCTTGACAAATGCCTGATATGTCAATGTTTATGTGTTCTGTTTTTTCCTTAACAATCTCCAATTTCCCTACATTTATACTTCTCACATTCCACATTCCAATCACTAGGGTCTGTTTCCTCCTTTGTGATTCTTAATATTAAGGCTCAGTCTCTGGTGACATATCTGCTTGCCTAATCTAAATGTGCTCTGTTGTACATAAATGTGCTCTGTTGTACATAAGGGTTTCGAAGTCCTGTTATTTCAGAAGTGGATGACCAATCCTTCTCCATGTTGTTTTTGTTGTGTGCTGTTGAGTTATTTGAAACTCATAGTGACTCTATGCACAACTCTGAAGCATGCCTTGTCCTGAGCCATCTCACTGACTCTGCTCCAGTTACTGTATCAATCCATGTCATTCAGGGTTGGATACTCAACTTTAAAGAAATATTTGACAGACAAGAATTTTGCCCAAAAGAGCTGACAAGAGTATGGAGGGAACAGATAATATTTTAGTCCTGGAGGCCTATCCCTTTGACATATGTATTGTATTCTCAACCCTCCCTCCACACTACTTGTATCTAGATCAATCTCCTTGACCCTCCATCATCTCATATCCCCTTTTCCCAGCCAACTCTGGTCTGATGATGGCTCAGGCCTCCCACCACCTGAATCCTTCTATTTCCTCTCCACTCATTTCCCTGTGATATTGGGGCTCCTGGCACAAATGCTGCGGGGCAGTCTAAATGCAGTGGGGCCGTCTAGTGCTGTGTGCAGGTCCTGTGGGAGCCGATTAGAAGTAATCACAGGTATATCTCAAAAAACTGAAATTTGCAGGTTCAATTCAAGGATCATTGCAGTAAAACAAATACTGCAAGAAAGTAAGCCATATGACTTTTTTGTTTCACAATGTGGTAACAAGTTGCACTGCCAACCCAAAGGCACATGGTTCAAATCCACCTGTGACTCTATGGGAGAAAGATTAGCAATCTCTTTCTGTGCAAACTACCTTTGAAAACCTGCTGGAGGGTCAGCGATGGGTCAGTTTCTATTCAGTGGTGCATAACAACAACAACAGTTCATATATGAGTTACACTATAAGGTAGTCTTTGAAGGAGGCCTGGTGGTATAGCATATAATGTCTTGAGGTGTTAACAATAAGGTTCGTTTTTATAGTCTACCTACCACCATTCACTGTCATCAAGTTAGCTATGACTCACAGGGACCCTATGAACCATAGATCTGAACCTTACCCTTCCTATAACCATCCTCAGGACCTCTGTCCTGCTGAAGCCCACTGTGGTAGTCACTGTATCAAACCCATCTCCTTGGGTGTCTTCCTTTCTTTCACTGACTCCTCTACCTTTCTAAAATGATGTCTTTTCCCAAGGATTTGTTGAAAATATACCTAACATAAGAGAGACAAAATATTACTATCCTTATCTTTTTAGAGTATTCTGGTTGGACTTCCTTCAGGACAGAGTTACTTGTTCTTTTGGCAGTCCATGGAATATTCAGTACTGTTTTCCTATGCTACAATTCAAATGCATCAATTCTTCTGTCATCTTTATTCATTGTTTAACTTTCAGATGCACAGTAAGCAATTGAAAAGACTATGGCTTTGATCAGATGCTCCTTAATCTTTAGAGTGGCATCCTTGCTTTTTAGTACTTTGGAGTGGTCCTTGACAGCAGATTTTTCCAATGCAACACATCTTTTGATTTCTTGATTATTACTACCAAGATGTTGACTGAAGAATTGAAGCACTTACTGCAGAAGACCAAAGACTACAATCTTCAATATGGGTTACATATAAATGTCAAGAAAACAAAAGTCTTTGCCACTATAGCGTTAAGTGACATCATGACAGATGGAAAAAGATTGAAGTTATCAATGACTTAATTTTACTTGAATCCATAAAAACTTAAAGCTTCAGAAACTTGAGAGAGGGTTGCCATGAGTCAGAATTGACTTGTTAACCATGGATGTTCTACTAAGTGTATTATGAAAAAGTGGATAGTCTAATTGAATATACTATTATGAAAAAGTTTGACACATTGTAAAAACCACCAAAATATGATGTGGTGTTGTTGTTATGTGCTGTCGAGTCGCTTGTGATTCATAGTGACCCTATGCACAACCCACTCCCTTCACATCTATCTCCCATTGACCAGTCCTTGATCTAATAGCTTACATATGAAGCATCCGTGGCTTCTGTGATTCCAAACACGTAGGCTTCTGGTAGTTTCTTATGTTGGGACCAGTGTCTCCAAAATTTAGTGGTAATGTTTCCCGAGTGAAGGCGATGTGTCCTATAGAACTGGTGAGTAGATAGGTTTTTCTTGGCCAGAGGTCCACAGGCCCGAGGGCCCAAACGACTTCTGCGGGGGTTTGGCCTCTTCAATGTTACCTGGGAAATGGCGGGGAGTTCTTTCCATGGACCCTTCAGCTGCCCAGTGTCTCCGCCAGTCAGACTCTTTATGCCCCACTATGCAGCCTGAGGAACGACTTCCGTGCGGGTTGTAGAGACCACAAAATGAGCATATGCCGTTGGAAAGCACAGCAGCCAATAGATATGTCATACACAGGTTGCCACAACCTCTAATCTGAAGAAGAAAAAAAAAGGAAGAAAATTGCAATAAAAGGAGGTGTGCTTACAGATTGATAAATTTATGTGGCATTGTCAAAGTAATGATGCTGCTTAAATGCATAGGATAAAATTTTTTAAATGCAGTTATCATTTTTTAAAGGGGAAAAAAGGGATAAATTCAGTTAAGGGATAAATAAAGTAGAACAAATTGAGCTAACTCTGCAGGATATTTTATTATCTTCAGTTATTGACGTGCCTAACCTCATTTAATGTAGCTATTTTTTATTAAAAATGCATTAATTCCCTTCTTTTTAATTTTCACTCACTTATTTGTTCATTTAGCAAATATTAATTGATATCCAAACTAAGTTTGGCTTATGTAATGAGCTAAAAGCATGCAGTCTGTGTCACTATAAAACACCTTTGTCAATAATTTCATACACTAACCAAAAAAAATTGTGCTTATATTATTAAAAAATACTTGTTCATTACTGTTTTTTAAACAGCAGACTTTAGACAATGAAGGTCAAATTATTTTGTATTTGTGACAGAAATTGAAATGCAGACTCTAAAAATTTAAGATAAAGTGGCCACTCTTAAAGCATACAAAACATACTTTGTTTCTTTTCAGTTGGCTGAGGATGATAAAGGGGATTCAAGCAGTATTGTCCAGAGGCCAAAAGATGCTAGAGGCAAAAACTACAGATGGCTTCACAATAAAGCCCCAGTTACTGGAATCTTGGAGAAGTTGGCTGTAGAAATACTGTAAATTTTTGTTTATCTTGGAATTCGAACAACTAGTATATTCAATTAACTAGATTGTTTTTAGTCCTCATGCTTCACTCTCCTCTTATGAAACAAGACAAATAGGAAATATGCTGTTGCCAGCATTTTGGTTTAAAAACAAATCCAGGATACACTACAAGTTCAGCCAGGTTTAGTATAATTTTTCATATCTTCTAAATTATTTTACAATAAAACTATTCAGAATTAAATTAATTAAGTTACACTAGACTAATATTTACTATGCACATGGTCTTCTCCATCTTCAGAGAACTATACAATGAATAAGGATCTCTCTTTTGGCCATAACAAATTGGACGAATGCAGACACCTAATATAAACTGGGCAAATCAGATTCTCTCCTGAGAATTTAAAATTCCAATGGACACCTCCAGTAAGCCTGAAATATGACCATATATCAAGATTATATCAATTTGGAAGCTATATTGATCACAGGGATGACAACTTTGAAGTAAAGATAGAGACAGACATGGATGATAGCCTCACTCCATGATGACTTTCTGTTTCCCATTTCCCAATTCTTCCTGAGGGTATATTGAAATTTTAGCCTTATGAATGTGGAAACTATGCAGTTTGAAATACATACCCTTTGTTGCTGAAGTTAATTTTAGATATCAGCTATGTAAATAGGTTCTGTAGATTGTGCTTGCTCAAACTTCTTCAAACAAGACTCAGGCAAGAATAGAGTTGTAGGGCTGGTGTTATCATTTATCCACACTGAGATTTCATAAACAGTGATGTCAGTTGGAGAACTAAATTGTGTCTGATTCAGGCTACAGTCTTCCAGTTTCTAGCTATGCATCCGAGACCTGGACAATGAATAAGGATTCCTCCATTAACATTTTACAGCTTTGGGAACCATGGAGGACAGCCGTGAGAATCAACTTGACAGCACTTTGTTTGCGGTTGTTTTGTCTTCAGTAAATAATAGAGAACTCTGGTGAACTCTAAGAAGCTGCACTGCAATCTCAAAAGCATGTGGTTCAAATCCACCAGCTGCTCTGCCAGAGGATAGGCAATCTCCCTCGCACAATTTACTGCCTCTGAAAACCTACTGGAGGGTCAGCTATGGGTCAGTTCCAAGACAATGGCACATAACAAAAGTAAATAATACATACTGATTCGTAAGGGAGCATGAGGATCTTGATATACTACCAGGTTTTGAGGTACTTTCTGAATTATATGACAATGATATAAATTTGTTAATAAGTACTGTAAAAATCTATTATGTGCCAGACATTGTGTTAATACTCCAATAATTATTGTGTGTTAGACATTGTGTTAATCCTCATATAATTATTATGCACTAGTCGCCTGTGACTCGACGACACTTAACAACAATAATACCAACACAGAGAGAGAGATCAGCTGGCCCAGTGGACAGAAAGCGATGCTACTAAGCCAAAGGTGGGTGACTTTTAATCCACGGCCCTCAGGCCTGTCTTTCATTGTTTTTGTTCAGACATTCCTCTAGGTCGTATAGCCCTGGTGTACAAGTTGCCCTACTGTAGTCACTTGTGGTTGCTGTGAGGCTGAACACTATGACACTGACGTGTCAAATGCGTTCATGGTTGACTATCCAATGCGGACAGAGAGTAGGGTGGAGCTCCCCGATTAAAACAAGCTTGGAAGGAGGAGTGACATCCACTTCCATAATAGCTTGCCTCCAGAAACCCTATGAAAGGCACCCAAGCATCGAGGACTCTCCTTCATAGGGTCACTATGAGTCAACTGCAACTCTACGGCACTTAACAACAACAGGTACAATAACATCAACATAGAGAGATCAGTTGGCCTTAGTGGACTGAAAGTGATGATACCAAGCCAAAGGTGGGTGACTTTTAATCTGCAGCTCTCAGGCCTGTTTTTCATTGTTTTGTTTTTTTTTTCAAACATTCTTCTAGGTCATATTGCCCTGGTGTGTCCACTTGTCATACAGAGGTAATTTGTGGTTGCTGTGAAGCTGAACATTGTGACACTGATGTGTCAAATGCATTAATGGTTACCTATGGCAGACAGTGTTTGGTGGAGCTCCCTGGTTAAAACAAGCTTGGAAGCAGGAGTGACATCCACTTCCGTAATAGCTTGCCTCTGGAAACCCTATGAACCTGGAGAAAGAATGAAAGTCACACAAGTGTTGAGACTTTCGTTCATAGGGTCTTTATGAGTTTCCTACGTCTCGACGGCACTTAACAACAACAGATATAGTGTTAATCCTCCAATAAATGATAGAATCCTCTAAATATTCAGTGAGGCAAGTGCTTCTGTCTTTCTTATATGTGTGACTGATAGATTTTTGCTGTTGCCATTTGCCATTGAGTCAACCCCATATGTACAGAGTGGATTTGCCTCATAAAGTTTTCCATACTTTGACTTTTTAGAATCAGATTATTAAGCCTGTTTTCAAAGGAGTCTCTGAGTGATTTTAAACTATAAGTCTTTCAACTACTAGTTGAGCTCATAACAATTTGTGTCACCTACAGCTCAGCAACTGGAAATATCTTTGAACTTTATTTTAAAAATAAAACCAGGAAAATGTTAATTTTCTACCTACTTTTTATAAAGCAACACAAATACAAGAATATATAATAAAATTTACGTTTTCTAGAAATATGTGCATTTGTTTGTGTACTTCTTGAATTTTTCTAGTTCAGAATATCTTTCTAGAACATTCATGAAAGAATGGTCACAGGGGGGAAGAAACCCAAACAGACTGGTCATGTAAAACATTGAAGGTTGGGCAATTTGGCTTTTGCTCACAGTAATGATTGAGGGGGTAATTCCCATTACGAAGGAGGGGAAACTTTGTGTTTCTGCTCTTTAAAAGCAAGATTTGTCTCATCTTTGCTGTGCCTATAATGCTTGGTACATATCTTCAAGTCTTGTTTATTTACTTTCTTTCTAAATAAAGAACATAAGTTATTGTAACACTAATTGTTAATATTTTAGGAGGTTTTTTTTTAAAAATAGAGCTTTTATTTTCTTGATCTATCAGTGGTTGAGGTACCAAGAAGTGAGTAGGGATCTTAAGTCTTAGAATTGCCTTAGCACTAATGTTGTTATTGTTGTTGTTATGTGCCATTGAGTCACCTGTGACTCATAGAGATCCTATGCACAACAACTCTGAGGTCTATCCTATCTGGAGCCAATCACACTGTCTCTGACACACCTAACCCTATTGTCCCAGTTAATAAATCAATATATCTCCTCCAGAGTCTTCCTTTCCTGCACTATCCCTCTTCCTTTCTAATGCAGATGCATTCCGGGTTGTGATCCCCAGTTTATGCCAGGAATTTTGGAGGACAGCTATGTGTCTGACTGATTGGAAGAAATACATATTTGTCCCCATTCCCAAGAAAGGTGACCCTAAAGAATGTGGAAATTACAAAACAATCATTAATATCTCATGCAAGCAAAATATTATTGAAGGCTCTGTCTAACATACTTTGGACATGTTGCAAGGAGGGACAGGTCCTTGGAGAGGGACATCATGCTTGGTAGGGTGGAGAAACAGTGCAGAAGGGGAAGGCCCCCTATGAGGTG
>NW_006399992.1:3363528-3370954 GCF_000299155.1 Elephantulus edwardii | reverse complement strand
ATTTGATTCCTATGCATGCCATCAGGTGAGATCCATGTGTATAGCCTGCATTTATGTGTCTTATAAAAGGTATTTGCAATGAATAAATCATTGAATATGCAGAACTCTATCATTCTATCTCCAGCCTCATTTCTTTCACTGAGACCATGTTTTCCAGCTACTGATCCTTCTTCCCTGTTCCCAACTTTTGCGTTCCAGTCACCCATTATTATCAACACATCTTGATTGCATGTTTCATCAATTTCTGACTGCAAAAGTTGGCATGCTGAGCAAATTATTTGAGAAGGTGGACTCGGTGAAGAAGAATGTGGTATCAGAGTCAGAGGAAGGCTGATGAGAAACCACCATTATGCAGATGACACAACTTTACTTGTTGAAAAGTGAGGAAGATATGAAACATTTGGTGCTGAAGATCAAGGACTACAGCCCTCAGTATGGATTACACCTCAATATCAAGAAATGAAGGTCCTTATCACAGAACAAACAGTTAGCATTATGACAATGATTTCATCTTATATCAACAATCAACACCTTTGGTACTAACAGGAAATCAAGAGTGTATAGCACTGAACAAGTTCACTGTCACAGACATCTCCAAAATGCTGAAGAGCAATGATGTTAGTTTGAAGACTAAAGTGCATGAGATTCAGGCCAGGATTCTTCTTCGCCACTTGCTACACATCAGAGAGATGGATAATGAATAAAGAGGACAGAAGAATTAATGCCTTTGAGTTGTGGTGCTGGAGAAGGGTACTGAATATCCCATGGACTGCCAAAAGAATGAAAATATATGTCTTGGAAAGGGTGCAACCAGAGTGTTCCTGAGAAGCAAAAGAAGTCTTTCATACTTTAGACATGTAATTATGTGAGGCTATTCCTTGTAAAGGGACATTGTGTTTGGAAAGATGGAAGGTCAGTGAAGAAGAGAAAGACTGTCAACAAGATGGACTGAGAAGGTGACATCAGCAACAGACTCTAGTGTGTCAGAGATGATGAGGTTGGCACAGGACAGGGCAGGGTTCAGGTCAGCTGTTCGTAGGGTTGCTATGAAGTTGCACTCAGCGGCACCTAGAACCTGAGAGAAAAAAGAAAGCATCTTATCCAAGAACCTTTTGAGAGATCACAGCCAGGCCAACACCCTGAGCTCGGACTTTCAGTATCCAGAACTGTTATACAAGTATTTAAATTATTCCATTTTACAGTACTTTTTTACCACAGTCCTTGAAAATTATTCCTCACATTTTACATAATTATTTCAAATTTATGATATTTTCCAAGATTGTTTAGGCACAATAATAATTTTTATTATTCCCATAGCCTTGAAAGAAAGTATAATAAGTATTTGTTAAATGTTTACTAGTGCAAACTTGATAGATCTGGTGGCCTAGTGATAAAGAGTTGTGCTGCCAATTCAAAGGCAGGCAGTTCAAATGCACCAGCTGCGGCATGATAAGAAGATGGACATCTCCAGTACAATTTAGAGCCTCTGAAAAACCAAGTCAGTTATGAGTTGGTTCTAATTTGGCAGCACATAACAATAATAATATGCGCAAACTTTGGAAAACACAATTTCCATTTACAATTTTTCCATAAGATATTTGTCTGTTTAACTTTGTTCTTGTTGTCCATGTCAAGTTGTCTGTGACCCATAGTGACCCTATGTACAGCAGCTCTGAACCCTGCCCTGTCCTGAGCCAGTCTCAATATTTTCTTTAAGCATTTAAGAAATCCAAATTTTTTTAACTTCTCAGTCACAATTGTTAAGGATTTTAAAACATCTCCTGTTGTACTATTTAGGCCTAAAGTAAACTAAAATAAGGCTCCCACTTGTTTTTCACTCACTTCCAATAATAAGAAAAAAAAAGTTGGGGATTTTATAAGAAAATTGTTTTAAACCCCAAGATAGAACAAAGCAGCACACTGTGAGAAAACCTTATTTTGCCCTTATATCCAACAGCTTGTCAGAAGTGCACTGAAATCTCAGCAGGCAAATATGAAATGTCTTTGCCATACCCAGCAGACCATGCATTGAAACCCTGAGACATAAAGCACCCCATCAAAGAATGAATCATCTAGAGGGAGGGAAATAACCATATCACTTAAGGCATTGGGCTTAAAATATTAAAGATGAGGCAATACTTTAGAAAGGACTCTGTGGCTATTGTTAAAACAGAATTTGTTCAGGGATTGTGATTCTGTGCTCCAAAGTAGCTAGCTCCCTGAAGCTGTTTTAGCCTAGCCCCATTTTTCTCCTGTTCTAGGAACACTATGATTAAAGGACTACAGAATCACAGAAAACTAAGGACAGACCCTGTTTATTCTTCTTCATCCTTGAAGTTCTATTTCCAGGGAGCATAATTCTATTCTATTGTCTGGCAGGCAAAGAAAAAAAAAAGTAGCTTTTGTAGCCAATTTTGATGACTTCATTTTGAGTTGAATAAACAGGACAAATGAAATATAGAATTCTTGGGTTTACTAAGTAATGGTAGTGATTTATCAATATAACATTTATTTACAACATTTAGTTGATTTCATCACCAAGCATTTTTAAAAATTTTTATTTTTAATTAATTCTTTCCCTTCACTAACAATAAAATTTTATGGCAATTTTAATTTCAAAAATTATGAAAAAAGTGTGCACCCTTTTATAGATTGAACCTTAATCCCTATGTCCATGTTGAAAATTCATATGCGAATGAATTTTTCTGATATTTTAATGAGACAGTGTTAGTGAGGAGGGAACTATGGTAGCCTTAGTGGTAAGGAGTTACAATGACAATTCAAAGACAAGTGGTTCAAATCCACTAGCTACTCTGCAGGAGAAAGATGGGCAATCTCCTCCCATGTGATTTATAGCCTCTGAAAAACCCCTAAAGGGACAGCTATGAGTTGGCTCAACAACAATAACATTAGTATAGACCGTGTCTTAACCCTAACCCAACCTTTTTTAAGATGTCAAAGAACAGAAAAAGCAAGCAAAGACAGAGTGGAAGACACCCATCCCATGACTGACACAGAAACTTAGTAATGGGGTACCGGTGCTTCTTGAGGGGGGTCAGCTTGTTGGGGGACTTTACCCTCGGTCTGCTGCAAGATTCCAATGCCTGGGTGGCATGGCTGGCCCAGGAGCATCTTCCAACCACTGCATCCACTGCATCTACCAAAGGCTGCAACTCAGCCCAGGCGCACTCATACCCTAGCCAGCAACAGAAACACTGCCTGCCAGGTTGAAGGGCTGCAGTTTTAGAGTGCAATCCCACCACCACCACCATCTGGAGACCCCCCCACTGCCTCACCACTTGAAGACAGTCCAGCTGCTGACCCTGCTGTTCAGCACCAGAGCACCAATATCACAGGTGCCAACTAGTTGAATACAATTCATAGCGACCATATGAACAGCTAACGTGAACTTTAACTCTATCCTAAGCCAACCTCATTGTCTCCACCACACTGTGCTGAAGTCACCGTGTCAATCCAGCTCGTTGAGGGTCTTCCTCTCCTTTAGTGAATCTCCATCTTTCCAAGCATGATTGAAAAGAACATGGCTTGGATCAAGGTCAGAACTGCACATTCCAACCGCAGGGTCCCAATGGGACAGTTGAGGGCTTAGGTTTCCCATATAGCTACCCCAACTAACTGTACATGGACCATCACCACAGAGGACCAGCATAGGATCCAGCTCGTGTTCCAGTCATTCACCCTGAACAAGGGCTTTGATGTCCTGCTTGTGTTTGGTGGCCTGCCACACCAGAGAACAAGGAGGATGAAAGATGGCTTACCGGAACACTGTTTGTAGCCCATTGTGTCACAGCCTGCCTTCAGGCAACCTTGGTTTGAGTAATTGTTCTATGGCCTTTATTACTTTTTAACTTGAGTGGGTCTGTTCACCACTCTGGAAGCCCCTTCTCCATTAGGGGAAAGTAATACTACTTACTTCAAGTTACAATTAGACCACTTGGCTGAGAGGAAGGGGGCAATGATAGTGTAGTCAGAGACAGAAGTGCTGTCCCTGGCCAAAGCTGCTGGAAGGGTGCAAGGTCTGGACTTCAGAAGAGCTGTTGGGTGTGATGAGCTGTCTGCTGCTGGGAGAGAGCCACAGACCCCTGGGGAGTGCAGAATCACTATACCAAAAGGAATTGACTGACACTGAAAAATTTCACAAAGTACCAGCTAAGCAGGAGCCAATGGTAATGAAAGAGGAAACGAAAGCAATATTGAAGGCATTGGCAAAAAATAAAGCCCCAGGTATCATGGCATACCAATTGACTTGTTTCAATTAACAGATGCAGCCCTGGATGCACTCACCAGTCTATGCCAGGAAATTTGAAGGACAGCTGTCTGGCCAGTGGATTGGAAGAAGTCTATATTTGTTCCCATTCCCAAGAAAGGTGATCCAACAGAATGTGGAAACTATTGAACAATATTATTACTATCAAGTGCAAACAAAATACTGCTGAAGATCATTAAAAAATGACTAAAACAGTACACAGAGAACTGCCAAGAGTTCAAACAGAATTTAGAACAGGCCATGGCACCAGGGATATCATTGCTATTATCAGATGGATGCATCCTCAAAGTAAAAGAATCCCGGAAGAATGTTTATTTATGCTTTATTGACTATGACATATGAGATGAAGTTTTACTGTCTAATCAGCATTTCCTTCAAGACAAACTGATTTGTTCTTGTGGCACTGGCACAATCCTCTGCCTACTCTGAAGGCTTGTATGTTGCAGTGATGCTGGAAGCTCTGCCATCAGTATTTCAAATACTATCAGAGTTACAAGTGGTTGATGTGTGTCAGTGGTGCTTCAGCACTAAGACTAAGAAGCAGGAGTGATCATCCACTTCTGAAATAATAGGGCTTCAAAAACCCCAAAAACTTCTCAAACTGGGGTGTGCATGGGGGGACGCCTACACCTATATCAGGAAAGGAAAAGAAATTACTCTCACCTATTGATCTACCTACTATGGGAAAAAGCACCTAATTTTAAATTCATATGTACTAAGAATATTACTAAATATTGAGAAAAGCTTTATCATTTCCTTCCATTTATGAGTCAGCATCAACCAAATCAACAATGTTGCTGTTATGTGCTGCAGAGTTGAGTAGCAACCCTATGAATAATCTAATCTGAACCCTGTCATATTCTGTGCCATTCTCATCTTCTCTTATATACTCAAGCCTTTTGCTGCTATCACTGTGTCAGTTCATCTCATTGAGAGTCTTCCACTCTTTTGCTGACCATCCATCTTTCCAAGTATGATGTCCATTGACAAGAAATAGCCTCTCCTAAATGTAGAGTTAGAAGAGAACTGTGGCCAGTGGATTAGCCAACACTTGTTTAACTCATAAACAGAGTGGGTGCCTTATATCTAACACAGAGTGACTAAGAATGGCTGTGATAACAGGAATACCTGCAAAGCCTAGAACAAAAGTCTTGTTAACGAGACTCTGAGTAAACATTAGGAGCACGTCCCTTGTAAATCCACTGGTAAATGTTCACACTGAGAGAATGCTCTTGAGGAAATGTTATTACTTCCTGCTGTAACCGCTACCATCTGATTTATGGTATATTGTTAATCATATGAAGATTTTGCTTAAAGCTTTGCTTGTATTGAATAAAGTCACTAAGATTCTTGAAGTCTTTTATCTCTAGCACCCCTACTATTTTATGTCTGTCTTTTCTCAAGTCGCTCTGACTCCCCACTCTTGGACCTGTTGTAGAGCTGGAGTCTATACTAACAGCATACCTCGAGTACACAAGATGACACTTCCCCATTCTTGCTTCCCAGGTGCACTTTGCTTACCCTTTCTACAAGAACCACTTGTTTGTTCTCTTGGCAGTCTATGTGGTATTTAATACTCTTCTCAAACATCACAATTCAAAAGCATCAGTTTTTCTTTTGTCATCCTTATTCATTGTCCAACTTTCAGGTGCATAGGAAGTAATTGAAAATAACCATGGCTTGAATAAGGCACACCTTAATCTTTGAATTGATATCCTTGCTCTTTAGCACTTTGGAGAGGTCTTTAACAACAGATTTCCCATTGCAGCATGTCTTTTTCTTTCTTGACTGCTGCTATCATGGGCATAGAGTATCGATCCAAATGAAATTAAATTATCGACAACTTCAGTTATTTCTCCATCTTTCACAATGTTGCTTGTAGGGCTGGTGATGAGAATTTTTGTTTCCTTGATGTTGAATTGTAACTTATATTGAAAGTTTTAATCTTTGATCTTCTGCAGCAAGTGCTTCAAGTCTTCTTAACTTTCAGCAAGCAAGGTTGTATCATCTGTACAATACAGGTTGTTGATCAATCTTCCTCTAATCGTGATGCCACACTATTTTTCATAGAGTTCAGCTTCTCAAATGATTTGTTCTGTACATAGATAAAATTTTCCCCACATTTATCACAACAGTAAGAAAATTTTTGTCCAATAAATCTGTGTGTTAACAATATATATTAGGCAGCAATGAAGGCTCAAGGGTAAGGCAAGAGTAATACTAATTGTGAAGGATAAAGTTATGCTTCAATTTGACCAAAGTCATGATTCTTAGTAATTGGACAGTAATATATTGTTATTTAGTAGTTACATACTTGTGTAATCATCTTCTATTTTGTAATGTTATGTGATCGTTCTCCATTTTCTCATAATGCTGATTTTCACATAATAACCTGGTTTTTTAAACCAAACCATGTCTATAAGTGAGGAGCTCATGGGCATGATTGGTGTTAAATTACAGAGTTAGCACTGAAGAAATTATTCCTATTAACAAGATTGATATTTATTTCTTCAAGTTTAACAGTTTGTCAAGTGGTAGCACAGTACTAGAGGGGCAAGTTAGTTCATGAGGTTTTTCAAGAAAACTCCACTCCTACTATCTTTTGCTTTAGCTTGCTGAAACTGAAGAAGACCTGAAGTGCTTGCTGCAAAAGGGCAAGGACTGTAGTCTTCAATATGGATTGAAGCTCAATATCAAGAAGACAAAGATTCTCACCAATGGGCCAGTTGACAACACCATGATAGATGGAGAACAGATTGAAGTTGTTAGAAATTACTGCTTGCTTGGATCCACAATCAACACTCTTAACACCAGCAGTCAGGAAATCAAAAGATCAATTGCATTGGGAAAATCTGCTGTCATAGACCTCTCCAGAGTGCTAAAATTCAGCAATGCTGGTCTAGATACAAAGATGTGCCTAATTCAGTCCATGGTCTCAATTATGCATCAGAGAGCTGGAAATGACAATGCATGACAGAAGAAGAATGGATGCCTTTGAGTTGTGGTGGTGGAGAAGAATCTTGGAATGCCTAGAAACAAATAGGTCTGTCTTGGAGAGGGTAAAACCAAGTCTCTCCTTGGAGGCTAGGATTTTGAAGCTGCAGACCCTGGATGAGATGGATTGATATAGTAACTGGG
>NW_006399992.1:3349256-3361903 GCF_000299155.1 Elephantulus edwardii | reverse complement strand
TTCAATTGGATTATTCTCCTTTATCTTGTTGTGGTGCTCGAGTATTTTATAAATTCTAGATATAAGTCCCTTGTCTGACATGTCATTACCAAAAACTTTTTCCCAGTCTGTGGCTAAGATTTGACCCATTTTTACATATATCAATCACTTCTTACTTTCTATAAGTGAGAAGTAATTTGTGTGACTATCATTGGCTGCGAGGGAGGTCAAGAAAGGTAACTTTGGTTCTGAACAATTAAAAAAATCTTAGAGTTCTAATCCTAAAGGAATAAGGGCAAATAGGCACTGCAAAATAACTAGAAATCCCTGCCACACGGCATTGACTTTATGGTTCAAGAAATTGGCACCCAAACTATATCATTTCAGGTTGATATGGTTGCTCAGAATACTTTTTAAGACATTTTATATTTATAATAAGCACATCACAAATTTGGGGCCTTCAATTTTATTTAGGAAAAAGATTTGACCATGCTTCAATCAGAGCCAAGTTTCTAAAGAAGACAAAGTCTGGGTGGGCCCGCTTGTGGCACAAGGAGCAATTGCGGTGTGCCCTGCCGTGCTGCTGCTTCCACCTACTTGAATCTTGCCAAGAATGGAGAATGTTTTAACACTAAAGAGCATTGTTTTCAGGACTTCTTTAAGGATTTTCGACATGTTTGGGTTTTTCTTTTTTTCCTTTTTACTATAGTAATTGCTTTCACTAGAGATGTTGTAAACTATCCTGCCCTCAAGTTCTTTAAACTTCACTAGAGATGTTGTAAACTATCCTGCCCTCAAGTTCTCTTTAAACAGAAACTTTACAGTATTTTGATTAAATTTGCTTACATGTGGTTGTTTTTGTTAATTGCCATCAAGTTGCTTGCGATTCCTAATGACTCTATGTACAACAGCTCTGAACCCTGCTCTATCCTGTGCCAACATTGTCTCTGACACACCTACCCCAGTCACTGAATCAATTAATCTCATCGATGATGTTCCTCTCTTGCACTATCCCTACACCCTCCAAACCATGATGTTCCTCTCCAAGGACTGGTCCCTCCTTGCAACATGCCCAAAGTATGTGAACTAAAGCTTCAGAATCCTTACCTCCAAGGAGCCTGATTACACTCCTCTAGGATGAACCTCTTTTTTCTCTTTGCAGTCCATGGTATATTCAATACTCTTCTCCAGCACTACAACTCAAAGGCATCAATTCTCCTTCTATAATCCCTAGTCATTGTCCACTTTTCTAAAGCATAACAAGTAATTACAAAGACTATGGCCTGGATTTTGGAAGCAAGAGTGACATCTACTTCCTAAACAACATATGCCTCAGGAAACGCTATGAATTTTGATAAATGTCGATAGTTGTAGAGGGGCTTCAAGCCTTTTGTTCATAGGGTTGCTATGAGTCATACTTGACTTGAAGGCAATGAACAACAACATAGCCTGGATCAGGCACACATTAGTCTCCACACTGATATTGTTGCTCTTCAGTACTCTGGAGAAGTCCCTGACAGCTAACTTTCCCACTGTAATTTATCCAAAAGACTGCTGGTACCAAGAGTGTTGGTTGGGAAGCCAAGCAAACTGAAGCTGTTAACAATTTCTTCATTGTCCGTCATGATGCTGCCAATTGGTCCATTGGTGAGAATCTTTGTTTTCTTGATGTTGAGCTTCAATCCAGATTTAAGGCTGTAGGATTAACCTAAATATGAACAAGGTCTGCATAGAATAAGACAGAAAGTCTTCTTATCTTGGCTTAAGAGATCATAGTGGTAGGGAAAGCTGACCAAAAGAAAATCAGCCAGCAGACTATTCAGCTGGCAAGAACATGATTTTTTTTTTAAATGATAAAACATTCTCCTAATAAGGGTACTGATTTTTTCTTAAAAATAAAGCCGAGTCAGAGATCAGAATCTTTAATAAAGAGAAAAAATTCAACAGAATACTGGCTGTGTAATGGTTTTATTTCTATTTGACAATGTTAAGAGGAAGAAATATTTTCTCAGATGGAAATTTTGAAAGCTATCATTTTATCATTGACTGTGACTCTAAAAGCATATATGCATATATCATTACCCAAAATACAGGGTAGAGTATGTATACCAGAATAATATCTTATCTTCTAGGAATTTAAATATCAAGTAAATGCCATTGACTCAAGCTAATACATAAACCTAAAAAGGAAAAAAATCCAACACTTAATAAGGGCAAAGAACAAAACATTTACAGTTTATATAAACTGAGTTCCCAAACTTCAGTCTCTGTGGTCTGGAAATAAACTGTAATTTTCTAACTCTGACTCTGAAGTTTAAATTTCTAGAGTGTCACTTCAAAGAACTAATACTTGTAAGATTATTTCATCCTAAAAAATTTGCAAAGAAGCTATGTTTATAAAACTTCAACTCAGGCTTTCTAAGAATTTGATGCTAAAATATTCTGCATTGAACAGAAAGCACAACCAAGCAAGATATTTGCCCTGCCTCCTCCACTTTTATTTTTTTTCTAAATAACTTTTGAAAGATACCCATACAAAGTTGAACAAGGCATATTTTCTGGAATTTGCTTTTCTTTTAAAAAATGGAATATACTTAATTTGTAAAATATAAACTTGGTGGATTATTTTTAATGTGAATATAAATATAAAGCAAGCATCTCTTTTTTTAAAAAAAAACACCGTATATTCAAGCTTATTGAATACATAGAACCACTTGTAAGAAAGCTCACTATCTACATAATCAGAGCCTAATTTCACTGAAATAAAAAAGATGATACTATTGAAAAATGATTTTGGGGAAAACCATACATGCACAGGTTTAGTACTATCTAAAGTATATTGATCAAAATTTAGAGTCTTAATTCTTTGGCTTCAAGAATAATTCTTAACTCCAGTAATGTGGACTGTGGTTCTTACTTGAAACCAAGAGTAACTGTATTAAATTTAAAAAGGCATTATCTGTCCACATAGGGATCTTAAGAATTGTACAAGGTCTGTAAAATAGGTGCTGGAGAAGTCATTCAGTGACTATCTGAGAATGTGTAACATAGGCAATAATTTTCTAAGTAAATGTCAAGAGGGTAAATGTATTTCATGGGAAAGCACTCTGGAAGTTGTATGGGGGAAAAAATGCTGAAACTTCCCATATTTGACTCTGCTTCACCTGTCTTTTAATAGAGAATTTATAGAACATATTTGATAATACAAACAATTTGTTGAGAGATATGTTTTTAAAGAGGAGTGTGCTTGCAAAAGATTAGAAGTTGTAAATGGGTAACAGTTTCAATATGTGCAAATTAGAGGCAATATTTTTTCTTCTATTTCTGTGAAAAAG
The DNA here is from genome assembly GCF_000299155.1 of Elephantulus edwardii. Classification (NCBI taxonomy): domain Eukaryota; kingdom Metazoa; phylum Chordata; class Mammalia; order Macroscelidea; family Macroscelididae; genus Elephantulus; species Elephantulus edwardii. The sequence continues at coordinate 3,358,589 of NW_006399992.1, read as the reverse complement.
TAGAGAATTGAGCAATAAAAGACTTATTTACAAATCTTCTTCATGCCAGGGAGAATATGATGAATATGATGCAATATATTCACAGAACATACATGTTTCCAAATGATGTTGTTGTTGTTGTTATGTGCCGTCGAGTCGCCTGCGACTCATAGCGACCCTATGTACAACAGCCCTAAACTCCGCTCTGTCCTGAGCCAATCGCACTGTATCTGACACTCCCATCCCAATTATCCCAGTCACTGAATCAATCCACCTCATAGAGGGCCTTCCTCTCCCGCGCCGTCCCTCCACCCTCCCAAGCATGATGTCCCTCTCCAAGGACCGGTCTCTCCTCACTACATGTCCGAAGTAAGTTAGACGGAGCCTCAGAATCCTTGCCTCCAAGGAGCCACCCGGTTTAACCCTCTCCAGGACAAATCTATTTGTTTTCCTAGCAGTCCATGGTATTCTCAGTACTCTTCTCCAGCACCACAGCTCAAAGGCATCAGTTCTCCTTCTATCCTCCTTGGTCATTGTCCAACTCTCTGATGCATAACAGGTGATTGCGAAGACCATGGCCTGTATCAGACGCACCTTAGTCTCCAGACAGACACCACTGCTCTTCAGCACTTTGGAGAGGTCCCTAAGAGCAGACTTTCCCATGGCAATGTGCCTTTTAATTTCCTGGCTGCTGGTGCCAAGACTGTTGACTATGGAGCCAAGTGCAATTTGGGCATGATGTTGAAGGAAAAGTTTCCTAACTCTGGAAAGAGGACTGGAAGCATCGTCAAAGAAGACTTCCAGAGGGAGTAATATTTGAACAGAATATTGAAAACAAATTATTTTCCAGTTAATTAATTGACCAAGTGAAGAGCATTTATCTAATGGTTTCAATAGATAGAAAGCCTTGGCACACACATTCTCTCTCTCAAAACACTTGTAGTGAGTAATAAATTACCTGTATGGCTGAGGTATAGATGATCTATACTGAGGGATTTGAGATTGATTCTGTTTCCACCTTCAGCCTACAAAGTTACAGTACTCAATAAGTCTCTTTGTTTCCCCTTCAAAAATATCTCTGAAAATTGGCCATTATTTTAAATCTACTGCAACCATGCTGCTATATGACCTTAATCCAAGGTACTGTAATGTTTCATCTTGAATACTGTACTAACTTGCTCAACTAGTGTTTCTGAGCCTCTTTCAATCTAAGACTAATCTGTTTTTAAATAATTAATCAGATGGCAGTATTATTGGTGTAGCACAATTACCCAAGTGTAAAGGAAGTTTAAGGAATCCTAGTTAAACAATTTACCTAGTAGTTTTTTCAGAAAAAAAGACCTGGATATCTGCTTAAGCAAATATTGGCACCAATTAACCTCCAATATAAAATAAAATGGAAAAATAAAAAAAGAAAAAAATTATACTCAAGAAAACTTTCCAAGACATTTCTGCAGTATCATATGGAGTTACTATGAATTGGGATCTATTACATGGATCCTAAAGTAAAGGATGTGAAAAGGCTCAAATCTGTTCTTCACAGGGTTGCTACAATCAACTGGATGGCACCTAACAACAGCAACAACAAAGAGAAGTGACATTTTTTTCAAGTTACAGTCAGCAAACAAGTGTGTAAATTCTGACTTCCTGATTGCAAATCTTGGGTTGTTGTATTTGTTGTTGTTTTTCCACTGTCTCTAAAGTTGGACCAGAGAACAATGACAATGTGTGGTCCCCATAGCAAGGGTGGTCAGCAGGACAAGGAAGATAAAGATTAGATTAATGAAGTCTTTAATTAGGCAGCTAGGGTGGCCTTGCAGCTGTCCTTGGAGGGCAGATGGCCAAAGAGAAAATGTAGCCTTGAGAGCAAAAGCAGAACACAACATGGGCAAGGATGATGAGAGAAACTGGACTCAGACAGTAATGTTACATAAACCATGAAGTGCGAAGAGATAAAGCAGCAATGTCCTGAATGGGATCCAAAGGAGTTGGTACTAAACTCTGCATGGCAACAGTTACTAACAGAGCTTCTTAGCAAGTAGCTTCATAACTTAGGAATACCTGATTCAGCCAATACAGGGTTGAAGGGGAGGTTTCAGTATATCTCATGCAGTTATGTTTGCCAAATAATCCAGACCAAAAAAGCAGCAGAAAACATCTAGAGAGAATTTTTTTATATTAGGATATCCAATCTTGTTGTTACGTGCCTTCAAGTCACTTGTGACTCATAGTGACCCTATGAACAATAGCCTATAACCTGCTCTATCCTGTGCCAATCTTGTTGTCTCTGACACATCTACTCTCCATTTCCCCAGTCACTGTATCAAACCATCTCACTGAGGGTCTTTCTCTCTTCTGCTGTCCTTCCACACTCCTAAGCATGATATTCCTCTCCAAGGACTGGTCATCCCTTGCAACAGGTCCAAAGTATGTCAGATAAAGCTTCAGAATCCTTGCCTCCGTGGAGCAGAATGGTTTCACCATCTCTAGGATGAATCTGTTTGTTCTCCTATCTGTTCATGGTATGTATATTCAATACTCTTTTCCAGCACCACAGCTCAAAGGCATCAATTCTTCTCCTATCATTCCCTAGTCATTGTCCAGCTTTCTGAAGCATAGCAAATAATTGCAAAGACCATGGCCTGAATCAGATGCACCTTAGTCTCCAGACTGGCATCATTGCTTTTCAGTAGTTTGGAGAAGTTTCTGACAGCACACTTTCCCAATGCAATTCATCTTTTAATTTCCTGGCCGCTGGTACCAAGCATGTTAATTGTGGAGTTAAGCAAACTGAAGCTGTTAATATCAATCTCTTCATTGTCTATCATGATGACCTAATGTTAGAGAATCTTTTTTTCTTTCTAAGAAATGACTGAGGGATTCTCGGCCGCTTATAGAAAATTATTTTGGTGTGGAGTTTGTTTTTTTATTTTTCCAAACCTTCCTTGAACATGATAATAGATCATGGTTCTAAGGGTACAGAGGTGATTAAAAGAAGAGATTAAAAGTTTATAGTTTAGACAGGAGTTTTGGGGGCTGTAAAATCACAGGGGTAGGATACTGTCTGTCTTCCCAAGGAGCAACTCTGGAGATGAACTGCCAGAGAAGAGCTGCAGTCTTTAAGTTAATAGTGCAATTTCCTATGGTCTGTGCTACCAGAGATCCCTATAATTTGTAGTTGCTTCATGTTAAATATTGTTATGAGGATACACCACTATGTAGAAGAGTGATGAAAAGAAGTATGAGTACAAAGAGAGCACGTTGCAGGAAACCTGTTTGAATCTGGGAGACCAGGCAAGATTTCCCTGGGAAAATGATACAGACTTTCAGATCTGACGGATTATTTGAATTGACCAAGTGTAGGGTAATTGGAAGACATTCAAGTTAAATACAATTTGTTGTTGTTGTTGTTATGTGCTGTCGAGTCGCTTGCGACTCATAGCGACCCTGTGTACAACAGCCCTAAACTCTGCCCTGTCCTGTGCCAATCATACTATCTCTGACATTCCTATCCTGATTACCCCAGTCACTGAATCAATCCACCTCATAGACAGCCTTCCTCTCCTGCGCTGTCCCTCCACTCTACCAAGCCTGATGTCCCTCTCCAAGGACCGGTCCCGCCTTACAACACGTACAAAGTATGTTAGACAGAGCCTCAGAATTCTTGCCTCCAAGGAGCAGCCCAGTTTAACCCCCTCCAGGATGAATCTGTTTGTTTTCTTCGCAGTCCATGGTACTCTCAATACTCTTCTCCAGCACCACAGCTCAAAGGCATAAATTCTCCTTCTATCCTCCCTAGTCATTGTCCAACTCTCTGATGCACAACAAATGATAGCAAAGACGATGGCCTGTATCAGACACACCTTAGTCTCTAGAGGACACCATTGCTCTTCAGAACTTTGGAAAGGTCATTAACAGCAAACTTTTTCATCGCAATATGTCTTTTAATTTTCTGGCAACTGGTGCCAAGAGTGTTGACTGTGGAGGCAAGCAAACTAAAGCTGTGAACAATCTCAATGTCTTCACCATCCATCCTGATGCTGCCAATTGGCCCAGTGGTGAGAATCTTTGTCTTCTTGACATTGAGCCTCAATCCATATTGAAGGGTGCAGTCCTTGACCCTCTGCAGCTAGCACTTCAGGTCCTCGTCAGTTTCAGCAAGCAGGGTTGTATCATCTGCATAATGCAGATTGTTGATAGATCTTCCACCAATATTGACCCCACATTTCTCCTCATAGAGCCCAGCCTCCCAGATAATCTGTTCTGCTTACAGATTGAAAAGATATGGATACAGGACACATCCCTGGCATACACCCTTCCCAATTTTGAACCATGCAGTATTTCCTTGCTCTGTTCTGACAACTGCTTCTTGGTCCAAGTATAGGTTTCACATTAGCATGTTCAAGTGTTCTGGGATTCCCATTCTTCTCAGAGTCAGCTACAGTTTGGTATACCACCACTAAGCTACCAGACCTCCCTGAGAGAAACATAATTAGCTACATTAAAAAAAAAAATTGTTGCTCTGTTGTTGTTAGTTGCCATTGAGTTGAGTATGACTCATACTGAACTCATGAACAGCAGATCTGAACCCTGTCCTATTCTGTGCCATCCTTACAATCTCTGATTTACTTGAGCCCATTGCTGTAGTCACTTTGTTAATCTATCTGGTTAAGGGTATTCCTCTTTTTCGACATCCCTCCAACTTTCCAAGTATGATATTCTTTTCCAAGGAATAGCCTCTCCTAGAAACATACCCAAAGTATGTGAGACAAAGCTTTCCCGTTCTTGCCTCCTGGGAGCTCCATCTGGCTGCACTTTCTCCAGGAAATATGTGTTTGTTCTTTTGACAGTTCACAGGATGGATATTCAGTACTCTTCTCCAACACAACAGTTCAAAGGCATCAATTCTCTGTCACTCTTGTTCATTGTCCAACTCTCAGATGCATAACATGTGATTAAAAAAACCCCAAAACAACCAAACCCACACAACAGAACCCCATGGCCTGAATCAGGCACGCCTTAGTCCTCAAACTAGTATCACTGCACCTCAACAATTTGGAGAGGTTACTGACTTCAGGCTTTCCCAGTGCAATGTGTTTCCTGAACTCCTGACTGCTGGTACCAAAGATTTTGATTGTGTATACAAGTAAAAGAAATAATTGACAGTCCCAATCTTTTCTCCATCTATCATAATGTTGCCCATTGGTCCAGTGTTAAGAATATTTGTTTTCTGGATGTTGAGGTGCAATCCATATTGAAGACTGCAGCATTTCATTTTTTCCAGCAAGGGTTTCAAGTCTTCCTCGCTTTCAACAAACTAGGCTGTGTCATTTGCAGAATGAAGGTTACTGAGGAATCTTCCTCTAATTTGGATGCCACATTCTTCTTCATAAAGTACAGCTTCTCAAACTATTTGCCCAGGATATAGTTTGAATAGGTATGGAGAAAGAATACAATCCTTAAGCATACCTTTCTTCATTTTAAACCATGTAGGGTTCTGCTGTCAGAGACCTCTTCAAAATACTGAAGAGCAATGATGTCAGTCTGGAGACTAAGGAGCACCTGATACAGGCCATAGTATTTGCAGTTACTTGCTATGCATAAGAGAGCTGCACAATGACTAGGAAATGATAGAAGGAGAATTGATGTCTTTGAGCTGTAGTGCTAGAGAAAAGTGTTGAACATACATACCATGGACTTCTAGGAGAACAAGCACGTTCGTCCTGAAGAGGGTGAAGTCAGGCTGCTTCTTGGAGGCAAAGATTCTGAAGCTTCATCTGACATACTTTGGACATGTTGCAAGGAGTGACCAGTCCTTGGAGAGGGTTGTCATGCTTGGGAGGGTGGCAAGACAAATAATCCAGTAGATACCAATGGAGTTAAGAAATCAACTCACACTAAACGTGCCTACAACAAAGTAACCACTGCAGTGTAGAGGCTGAAAGGATGGCAACCCCCCTTTTTCTTTCTTTTCTTTTCTCTTTTCTTTTCTTTTCTTTTTTCTTCTCTTCTCTTCTCTTCTCTTCTCTTCTCTTCTCTTCTCTTCTCTTCTCTTCTCTTCTCTTCTCTCTTCTCTCTCTCCTCTCCTCTCCTCTCCTCTCCTCTCAACCTTTCCTTTCCTTTCTCTTTCTCTTTTCTTTTCTTTCCTCTGTTCTGTTCTTAAATGTCATTGATCTGCTTACAAAGTTTGTATACATTGTGTTGCAAACTATTCTTCCTTCATACTGGGTTTCATAAAATCATTCCCATGTATTATGTTTTATAAAATTAATCATCATTTCACCTTGCTCTTTCTTTTCAGCCTGATCCTTCCCATTTCCTTCTCTGCCTCCTTCCACCAACCAAAGTGTGCAACACTCTGGTTTTGCCCCAAGACATCCTCACCCCTCCTTTCCCACTCCTTCCTCCCTGGGGGTCCCCAAACATATTTTAATAGGCATCCTTCCATTTTTATAATAATGCTATGTAGTATTTGTGAAAGGAGGGTCTTTTCAATAAGCCGTGTCCGATCAGTTGATTGTCCCCATGGAAAAATCAATACACAAAAGTCAGATTTTGTAAAAATAAAGCAATAATATTTTGAGAAGATAACATAATATCTTCATGAATTTGGGGTTGTTATGGTCGTCAAGGTGCCTGCGACTCACAGCAACCCTATGTATAACAGACCTAAATCCTGCTCTATCCCGTGCCAATCTTATTGTTTAGGACACACCTGTCTCAACTACCCAAGTCACTGAATCAATCCACCTCATTGAGGGTCTTCCTCTCCTACACTGTCTCTCTACCCTCCCAAGCATGATGTCTCTCTCCAAGGATAGGTCACTCCTTGCAACATGTCCCAAGTATGTCAGATGAAGCTTCAGAATCTTTGCCTCCAACGAGCAACCTGACTTCACCCTCTCCAGGATGAACCTGTTTGTTATCTTAGCAGTCCATGGTATATATTCAATACTCTTCTCCAGCACCACTGCTCAAAGGCACCCATTCTCTTACTATCATCCCTGGTCATTGTCCAGATTTCTGATGCATAGCAAGTCATTCCAAAGACCATGGTCTGTATCTAAGGCACACCTTAGTCTCCAGACTGACATTGTTGCTCTTCAGTACTTTGGAAAGGCCTCTGACAGAAGACTTTCCCAATGCAATTTTGAATAGGTTAAAAAATATGGTTTTTAAACCAAATACCAAAAAAGGGTAAATACTCATAAATTTAATATCATTAAAATGAAAAACTTATATTTATCAAGACATCATTAGAATAATGCAGAGGCAAATCACAGAGTGGGAAAAAGACAGTTACAGCACATGAAAAGTGTCTATCTGGAAGATATAAAAATGCTTACAAACCAATAAGAAAAATGGGCAGAAAACGTGGGCATTTTCACACATGTGTGCACAAGCACAGGCAGTTGTATAAATGGTCAATAAATGTATGAGAAGGTGTTCAAACTGTAAATAGTCTGAGAAATACAAATGAAAATTACAGTGAGAAATCACTCTATAGCTAGTAAAATGAATAAAATGCAAAACCAAAAATTATAACAGTACCAAATTTGGCTAGAATGTGGCATTGTAAGTCGGCACAAACACTTCAAAAAATTGGTTAGCAATATCTACTAAAATAGACATACAGAGTACGTATTTTATGACCCAGAAGTATAATTTCTAGATACATACTGAACAGATAGATCTATATAAGTACATCAATTGCTTTGAACTTGAATGTTCATAGCAACATTATAACAGCCGCAAAATGGAAGCAAACAACATGTCTATCAACAAGAAAATTCTTAAATAAATTTTATATTCTTAATAGCATAATGAAAGTTAAGATACTTAACTGTTACCTGCAACAGCACAACTAAAACTCATAGACGTATTAGGCCAAGAAAGTCAGTTACATGAGAAAACATTGTAGCACTGAGTTGATAAAAATTCATGTAATGTTATTCTATGAAAGTTATATTTAGTGAGACATAATAATTTTATTTATTGATAAAGGAGATAGTTATATATGTGTTTGGTGTATGTACAGATCTATTGGTCTTTGCATATGTCTGCGTTGTTGTTGGTTGCTGTCAAGTCAAGCAGGACTCATAGCAACCCTATACACAAAAGGCCTGAAGCCTTTCTCCAGCTATTGTAATTTATCCAAGTTCAGTTTCCAGAGGCATGTTGTTTAGGAAGTGGATGTCACTTCTGCTTCTAAACTTCTTTTAAGCAGTGAGCTCCACCATTGTCCACGATGGGTAACTCTTACGGCATTTGATACCCCAATGGCACAAGATTCAGCATCACAGCAGCCCCAGGTTACTTCAGTACAGCGTATTGACAGAAGAGTGCCCTACCACTTAGAAGAATGTTCCTCTAAAATAGAGTAACAACCAACTTTTAAATACAAAAATGCATCTAATATGAATTCACTTTTTAAAGAAAAAAATTGTATTTAATTTGTGATGAATATCCAAGTTAGGAATGAAACCTGTGTGGTGGTGTTGCTTTTAAGTGCCCTCGAGTCGCAGATGACTCACAGCGGCCCGATGAACTAAAGACCTGAGCACTGTTCATAGAGTTCCCGGAGGCAAGCCATTTCAGAAGTTGATTCCACTCCTGTTTCCAAGCTTGTTTTAATTGGGAAGCTCTACCAAACACTGTCCACCATGGGTAACAATTATCGCATTTGGCACATCAGGCGCCATGCCCTCATGGGTTTTTAAATAGAAGGCCTTATCACAAACACCTCACTTCCCTTAGCAAATCAACATTACACCCTACAGCTCACCCATTCCAGTCAACAGCTTCTGTAGAACCAGCTCCAGCAAATTACTTTCAAACTGGTCTCTAGCACTATGTAGCCTACCAGCAAGAGTTTTTTTTAATAGAACCTGTGTAGTAATTAAAAAGCCCAGGTTCCTATTAGGTCTTCCTTTAGATAAGAGCTATTAGGTCTTCTTTATATGAAGAATAATGTGGCTTCAGAATAGGAAGAAGACTCATCAATAACCTAAATTATGCAGATGACACAACTTTGTTTGCTGAAAGTGAGGACATGAAGTGCTTGTTGCTGAAGATCAAAGAATACAGTCATCAATATGAATTGCATCTCAACATCAAGAAAACAAAAATTCTCAATATTGCACTAGTATCATGATAGATGATTTCCGGCGGGAGCAAGCCCTCGGAAGCTCTGAAAAGCGTGGTCTTGGGTGGAAGTGAGGCTTGAGGGCCGCAGCGACCGCAGATAAGCAAGGACAGGCGTTTTGCACAGGTACCCAGGATTTCCGGCGAAACATAATCTACACAGAAGTTCTACAGGACACGTCACCTTCCCTTGGAGACAGCACAACTAAA
>NW_006399992.1:3305009-3345906 GCF_000299155.1 Elephantulus edwardii | reverse complement strand
GAAACGACTCGATGGCACATAACACAGAACATCATGATAGATGGGAAAAAGCTTGAAACTGTCAATAACTTTATCTTACTTAGATCCACAATCAATATGAGGTACCAGCAGTCAGGAGATCAGGAGACATGATGTATTGCCCTAAAAAGTCTGCAGTCAGGGACCTCTTCATGTTATTAAAGAGCAATGATGTCAGTTTGAGGATGAAGGTGCACTTGATTCACTTAATTTTTAGTCACTTGGTGTGCATCTGAGAGCTAGACAATGAAAAAGGATGACAGAAGAAGAATTTATGCCTTTGAGCTCTGGTGCTGGGGAAGAGTACTGAATATTCCTTGGACTGCCAAAAGAACAATCAAATATGTCTTGGAAAAAGTGCAACCAGAGTGCTCCTTGGAGGCAAAGACAACACATATCTGCCTCGCATACCTTGGGTATGTTGTCGGTAGAGACTACTTCTTGGAGAGGAACACCATGCTTGAAAAGGTGGAGCTTGAGCAAAAGAAAGGAAGACCTCCAACCAGGTGAATTGACTTAGTATCTGTAGCAACGGGCTCAAGTGTTTCAGAGATGTTGAGGAAGGCACAGGATAGGACAGGGTTCAGATAGGCTTTATAGAGTCACTATGAGTCATATTTGACGTGATGGCACCTAAAACCAACATTAGATCTTACTGCCCAGAAGGGCTAGGTGTCACTGTTCCCCACATAATCTCCACTGACACCATTGAAGGGAGAGTTGAAGTCCTGATTCTCTACTAGGCATCTACTAAAAGATACTGAAGGACAAAGAAGACAAGGAAGAGGAATGATTCTTTACTAGCACTTGGAAACGGAATTCCAAGCTTCCCACATAGTCTTCATGGACAAAAGTGAAGGTATGTGGTCTTATTATTGACCACCTAAAAGACATGAAAAGGCTGTCTCACTATTCAACTTTCTCTAACCCCACTATGGAGAGAGGATTGGGGCATCTCGATATATCTTGGTGATGTTAAAAATCTATACTTGGTTTATCCTGTTGTTTATGGTTGTTGTTTTGTTGTGTATTATCAAGTCTGAACTGACCTACAGTGACCCTCCAGTGGGTTTTCAGAGGCAGTTAATTGCACGGGAAGAGATTGCCCATCCTTTTTCCACGGAACAGCTGGTGAATTCCAACAACATGCCTTCAGGATTACAACGCTATCTATTGTGCTGAATTGATTTGGTTATTGTATGAAAGTTTGTCTTACTAGATTGCTCCTTTCCTGATCCTCTGGCTAGAGAGAACAGGATACTGTTGGGTTTTTTTTTCTTTTCCTTTTCTGTATATATTGGTGTTTCTGATTTGCTGTGCTTTTCAGCTTCATGGCTGGTTTGTATTGAACATAAAATATCCAGGGAACTCATCACTGTGTTTTTGCTTGTGTCCTGATATCTCTAGGTGGTCTAGTTTCTCCTTGCATTTCAGTCTTCGTATGTTTATTTTGTATTTAGTAGGCAGAGATTTTATTTGTACCTAATAAAAGAAATAGGCATTATTTTGTCAACTCCATCTTTCCAGAAGTGGCTTTCTCCTCCAAAATTAAAATCTTATCATCAAAACTATAATCTTTCAAACACAATTTCAGTAGGTAAATTTAATCACAGAATGGAGAGATTCAATGAACTTGGAAATCAATCAATAGAAATTAACTCCTTACAGACAGAAAAATAGAACTCTTTAAATCTAAAAAAGAGAGAGTGGCAGAGGTTGCAGGACGAAAGGTCGGGAAAGAATAAAAACTCAAGATTACTCATGGCAAAAACAAAAGGTTTAGCATACAGTTATTAGAGTTCTAGAAAAGAGAAGAAAGGATGGGGCAGGGGAAAAGATAATTTAAATTTTTATTTTATTTTATTAATTTTAATTAACATTTACAGAGATTTTGGATTTGGATTTCCATTCATTCATTGCTGCGTTTTTCTCCCTGCCCACCGCCCCCCGCCCCCAGTTCACTCTTCTCTTTGAAAAGCAAAATTCCTTCATTGGTGGGAAAAATATATTTTAAGAAAAAGTTTCAAATACAAAGAAAGCTATAAATTAACAAGTTCAAAGAGCTTGGTGGTCCCCAAATGACATACATTTCAAAGAACTAAGCCTAAACATTTCTTAGTGATGAAAGTGAAACACCATTAGCCTGAGTGAAAGAAGCCAGACACAAATGAATACTTGCTGTACGATTTCATTTGTATAAAATGTAAATTAATCTCTGATACTAAAAAGCAGATCAATGGTTGACTCTGGCTGAGCGTATAGGACCCGATCCTATATCTCCTATATCAAGGGGAATGAGGAAAACCTTGCGGGTGCTCTAATTGTTCTGTTTTTTTTAAATTAACAGAATGGTTTCACATCTGTTTAAAATATCATTTACTGAATTATTTATTCTAAATGGACACAGCTTATCACACACATTATTTGTGCATAAACTTAAAAACTAAAAAGTCCCCAGAAAGGTTTTCTTTTTAAATTATTATTCTTTGTAGTGGAAATCTATTACTTTGTAAAAAAATTCTAACTTAGTTATCTTGGTTCTGTCTTCTGAAATCATTAAATCTACTATCTGAATTCCTAAAATATTGAACACAGACAGCTTATTTCCTCTAAGCCTTTCTTTACAATATTATATACCAACCCTCCTGCCCAAGGTCTTGTATATGTTTGTTGTTTTGGTACATTGAGTTGGAACTGACCCGTACCTGACCCTCCAGTTGATTTTCAGAGGCAGTACTCACATGGGAGGACATTGCGCATTCTTCTCCCACAGAGTAGTTGATGGATTTGAATCTCAGGCCTTCAAGATCACAGTGCGGATTCTTGCCATTTAACCCTCAGAGTGCACTTTCCTCTCTAGATAGATAAGCAGATTTTTTTTCCTAGGCATCTTGTTTTTAGTTGCAATCAAGTCATTTTCTAACTCTTGGTAAACTTGTTGTTGTGATTATGTGCTGTTCAGTCACTTGTGATTCATAGTGATCCTACGTACAACAGCTCTGAACCCTGCCCTATCCTGAGTCAATCTCATTGTCTCCAACAGACCCAATCCTGTATCTCCAGTCACAGGGTCAACCCATCTCATCCTGGGTCTTCCTTTCCTGCACTGTCCCTCTACTCATCCAAGTATGATGTTCTCCCAAGATTGGGGCCTCTGGCTACGTGGCCAAAGTATGTGAGACTGAGCTTCAAAATCCTTACCTCTAGTGAGCAACTTGGTTTTACCCTCTTCAGGACTGACCTGTTTATTCTCCTAATAGTCCACGGTATGTTCAACACTCTTCTCCAGCACCACAACTCAAAGGCATCAATTCTTCATCTATCATCCTTAGTCATTGTCCAGCTCTCTGATGCATAGCAACTATTTATGAAGACTATAGCCTGGGTCAGATGCACCTGAGTCTCCAGACTGACACTGTTGCTCTTCAGTACTCTGGAGAAATCCTTGACAGCAGACTTTTTCCAGTGCAGTTTACTTTTGATTTCCTGACTGCTGGTGTCAAGAGTGTTGATTATGTAACCAAGCAAGCAAAAATTGTTAACAATCTCAATCTCTTCTCTGTCTTCATGAAGCTCCCAATTGGTCCAGTGGTTAGAACTTTTGTCTTCTTGATGTTGAGCTTCAGTCCATATTGAAGACTACCGTCCTTGACCTTCAGCAGCATATGCCTTATGTCCTCCTTGGTTTCAGCAAGCAAGGTTGTGTCATATCCATAATGTAGCTTGTTTATGAATCTTCTTCCAATCCTTATGCCATGTTCCTCCTCATAAAGCCCAGCCTCCTGAATGCTCTCTTCTTCATAAATATGGAAAAGCTATCCTTAACACACTTTTCTTGATCCTGAACTATGCGGTGTTTCCCTGCTCTGTTCTGACTACTGCTTCCTGGTCCAAGTATAGGTTTCACATGGATACAGTCAAGTATCTAGAATTCCCATACTTCTCAAGGTTAGTCACAATTTGTTGTGATTCACACACTCAAATGCTTATGCATAATCAATGAAACACAGATAGACATTCCTCTGATACTCTCTGCTTTCAGCTAAGATCTATCTAACATTAGCTATGATGTCCCTACACTCCTAGTATTGTACCATTCCCATGATTGGTTGTAGTTTGGACTTTCCTATTTTTCCATGTTCAACATACTCTAGTTTGTCAACATTACTTTTAGAATGAATTATTAAAAGTGTGACACAATATTCTAAATATTTCCTTGTCTCGTATGAGGAAGATAATACAGGTTGTTGAATGAGCAGGAGAACAAACACAGGGAAAGCTAGGTCCTCTGAGGTGCTCTGCCCATGATTATGTTTCTGATCATAAGCAAATTGACTACTCTAGAATTCTCAACACAAATAGTCTCCACATTATGGCATATTCAAATTACAAGGAACAACACTTAGGACCATTGTTTGTATTTTTTTTATTAATTTCAATCAACTGTTATTTTTTGTAAATGCAGGTCATACACATGAATTTCACCTGATGGTATGCACAGGAATCAGATCGATTACATCTGTAGAAAACACTGCTGGAGAAGCTCAATATCAGTTGTGAAAACCAGGCCAGGAGATGATTGTGGAACAGACTGCCAACTACTCATATACAAGTTCAAGCTGAAGCTGAGGAAAATTAAACCGAATCCCCAGGAACCAAAATATGACTCTGAGTTCATCCCACCTGAATTTCAAAATCATCTCAGGAACAGGTTTGAGGCCTTGAACACTAATGAGTGAAGACCTAATGAGTTGTGGGAGGATGTCAAATGTATCATCCAGGAAGAGGGCAAATGGTAATTACAAAGACAGAAGAGGGAAAAAAAGGCCAAAATGGATGTCTGAAGAAACTGAAGATTTCACTGGAATGCAGAGAAGCCGAAGCACAGGGAAGACTTCAAGATACTAAAGAGGTGAATAGGAGATTTCAAAAGGCAGCACGGAATGACAAAGCAAATTATTACAATGAAATGTGCAAGGAGCTGGGGTCAGAAAATCAAAAGGGCTGAACTCGTTCAGCATTTCTTAAGCTCAAGGAACTGAAGAACAAATTCAAACCTCGAGTTGCTATAATCAAGGATGCTTTAGGAAGAATATTAAATGATACAGGAAGTATTAAAAGAAGATGGAAAGAATAAACGGAATCATTGTTTCGAAAGGAATTGGCAGACACAGAAGAATTTCATGAAATAACATGAGCAAGAGCCTATGGTAATGAAGGAAGAAGTTCAAGCTGCTTTGAAGGAAACAACAAAAAACAAGGCCCCAGGAACAGATGGTATACCAATTGACGTATTTCAGCTAACAGATGCTGCCCTGGATGTGCTCACCAAGTTGTGCCAAGAAATCTGGAGAACAACCACTTGACCAAGTGTCTGGAAGAGATCGAGATTTGTACCCATTCCAAAGAAGGCTGACCCAACAGAGTGTGGAAACAATAGAACAATATCACTGATTACACATGCAAGCAAGATTCTACTGAAGATTATCCAAAAATGGGACAAGCACATCAACAGAGAACTGCCAGAAGTCCAGGCTGGGTTTAGAAGGGGTCGTGGTACTAGGGATGTTGTAGCTGATGTTAGATGGATCTTAGCTGAAAGCAGGGAATACCAGAAGAATGTCTATCTGTGTTTCCTTGATTATGCAAAGGCGTTTGACTTTGTGGATCATAACAAACTGTGGCTGACTCTGAGAAGAATGGGAATCCAGAACACTTGATTGTGCTTATGCAAAACCTATACTTGGACAGAGAGGCAGTCGTCAGAACAGAGCAGGGAAACACTGCGTGGTTCAAAATTGCTAAAGGTGTACGCCAGGGATGTGTCCTATCTCCATATCTTTTCAACCTCTATGTAGAACAGCTTATCCAAGAGGCTGGGCTCTATGAGGAGAAGTGTGGAGTCTGGATTGGTGGAAGATCTATTAACAATCTACGTTATGCAGATGACATAACCCTACTTGCTGAAACTGAGGAGGACCTGATGCACTTGCTGCAGAGGGTCAAGGACTGCAGCCTTCAGTATGGACTGAGGCTCAATGTCAAGAAGACAAAGATTCTCATCACTGGACCAATTGGCAGCATCAGGATGGGTGGTGAAGAGATTGAGATTGTTCACAGCTTTATTTTGCTTAGCTCCATGGTCAACCTTCTTGGCCAGTAGCCAGTAAAGGAAAAAATGCATTGCAGTGGGAAAGTCTGCTGTTAGGGACCTTTCCAGGGTACTGAAGAGCAATGGTGTCACTCTGGAGAGTAAGGTGCATCTGATACAGGCTATGGTCTTTGCAATAATCACTTGTTATGCATCTGAGATTTGGACAATGACTGGGGAGCATAGAAGGAGAATTGATGCCTTTGAGCTGTGGTGCTGGAGAAGAGTATTGAATGTACCATGGACTGCCAAGAAAACAGATTCATCCTGGAGAGGGTTAAACCAGGCTGCTCCTTGGAGGCAAGGATTCTGGGGCTTTGTCTGATGTACTTTGGATGTGCTGTAAGGAGGGACAGGTCCTTGGAGAGGGACATCATGCTTGGGAGGGTGGAAGGACGGCACAAGAGGGGAAGACCCTCTATGAGGTGTATTGATTCAGTGACTGCGGTAATCGGGATGGGTGTGTCAGAGGCAGTGCAGTTGACACAGAATAGAGCAAGGTTTAGGGCTGTTGTACATAGGGTCGCTGCGTGACTTGATGGCACATTACAGCAACAATCTAAACTTGTGTGTCGCTAACAGTTGAAATTCACTGTAACTTCTCATGAGGAAGATGGGCAGTCTTCCTCCTTCTCAATTTGTTATTATTAGGTGTCATCAAGTTGAATATGACTCATAGCAACCTTATTATAAACAACAGACCCAAATCCTGCTCTATCTAGCCTGTACCATCATCACCATCTCAGGTAAACTTGAGTCCACTGTGCAGTCCCTCTGTCAACTCATCTCGTTAAGTGTCTTTCTCTCCTTGGTGACTCTCCACATTTTCAAGCATGATGTCCCTCTCCAAGGACCTGTCCTCTCCTGGCAACATGTTCAAGGATGAGAGTCGTGGCCTCCTTATCTTTGTTCCCAAGGAGCCCTCTGGCTGCATTTCCTTTAAGACATACATGTTCTTTCTTCAGACAGCCCATGGGGTATTCAATACTCTTTCCATCACCACAATTAAAAGGTATCGATCTTCTCTGTTTTCTCGATGTTGAGGTTTAAACCATACCAGAAGGCTGTAGTTCTTGATCTTCTGTAGAAAGGGTTTCAAGTCTTTCTCACTTTCAGCAAGCAAATTTGTATCATCTGCCTAATGCACGTTATTTCTGGCATAGAATGGTGAACACATTCAGGGCTGCATCTGATTGTTGAAACATGTCAATTGTAATCAACTATTTCCTGGAGTCTGCAGCAATGCCTTGGCAGCCTTCTCAATTAACAATCTCAGAAACCTGATGGAGTGTAGCTAGGGATCACAATCAACTCCTTGGCAGTGAGTTTGAGTAGTAGTATATGATTTACTGCCTCTGAAAACCCTTTGGAGAGAGAGCTATGTATTTATTGGTTTCAAGTCAATCGTACCTAACAACAACTTGTATAGCTAAAACTACAAGAAGCACCTTTTTAAAGCTGTAATTTCATGTGTAATGTTGTTTCCAATACTCAAAGACAAATAAAGATCTGATTTTTAAGGCTATTGATAACAAAATGTAATAATAATGAAAGCAAACAAACGAAACAGAAGTGAAACATGTTAACACTAGAGTTTTTTTAATCTCTTCACCACTCACTAATATTTCCTGTGAGGGGTGAGTTGTTGCAAGGTGTAGTCTAGTTGAGTACAACCTATACTGAAATAATATTTTCTAGTACATACTCAAAGTATGTGAGATGAGTATTTGTTATCTTTGCTTCCAAGCATTCTGGCTGCACTTTCGCCAAGACATATCTGTTCTTTTCATCATCCATAGGATATCATGAGGCTGGTCGTAGCCTAGCCTGGCCCATGGACCTGTGGGATTGGTCTGTGTTTGGTTCTCCTGCATCTGTAAGGAGGGAGCTTCTTTCTGATTTAACCCCCTTTTTAGTTTCTGCCAGAAGTACTATCACCTTGGTGCAAATGTTTTTGTTTTTTCTCCCTATTTCCTCTGAGAAACTTTGCTACTACTAAGTCCTTTACTAAGGGAGTGAGAGAGAGAGAAAGAGACTGACAAGGAAGTAGTTCTATCTGTTGACAAGAAATATTGGACTTATATAAGAATCAACATATTACAAAGCAATCAGAATGGAACCCAGTCATAAAGTGGGGGGCTACCTGAAGGAGGGGATTAAAATGGTTGTCTTTTTTAGTAGCCACAGATGGCTGGAGAAGCTTTTGAAAAACTTTCTATAACAGGAAATATCATAAAGTTAACTGATCATTGCTCTTATATATGGCCCTGACTTACAAAACCAAAATCATCTTTATTTGAAAAAATTTAACTTTGTATCAGAGTTGTATTTGAAGAGTGTATGTTTTTCTGTTTCCATGTGAATTAATGACCTCTAACTTTTGGTGCTAGAAATGTTCAAGTCATGCACCTTATTTCATACAAGTTTGTGACTTGCCATGTAATCTATGTGAGTTGGAAAAATTAAAAACATATGGCAGCTCAGATGTTCAGCTGGGGGGAAATAAAAAATTAAAAAATTTCAGAGGGATTTAAAAGATGTTTTGCTATATATATTTCATGCGATTTGTATAAATGAATACCTTGGGAAAGATGTCACTTGAGAAAGAAGTTTAAGGCAAAAAATTCTTTATACTAAGTCCACTCTAAGTAATAGCAAATGTTGGAAACAAAATGGGAATTTTTACAAAGTCAGAGATTTATAAAAAGAAAACAAAACACTTTTTCATTGCCAATTTTAAGGGAAAAGAAATCAGAATAAATAAGGAAGATAATGTGATTTGTGTAAGTAAGGAACCAGGTACAGGAAAATTTGGGGTAAAAATCACTATACTAACTGTTAAGCACTCAAGCTGAGAATATTTCCTGAGTGATGGAAATTTCAACTAAATTCTATGATTATTCTTTCACCTAAGTTAAAAACTTCAGCTCTCTAATATAAGTCAGGGTCTATAAAATAATTTATTTTGCCAAAAGTGTCCCAAGTGACTTATGATATGAAGCACCGTACTGGAAGGAGACACTTCCCACTGGCCGCTTGCCAATTTCTACATTGTTGGAATGGGAGAGAAAGTATGAAACAAGCTGTGGGATTTGGCAGACTTTGGGAGTTAATGCTATATTTTCCCTCCCCTATGGTAACATATTTTAAGTGTTCTGTTGATTAAGAAGCATATAGAATAGGGAAATAAAGGCCCTAATGTTCAGTGCCATCTTACAATGTGGCAACTCTCACTCCACAGCTATCTGACAAACATCTAACAATACATATTACCTCATCTTCTTTTATATTCTATGGGCTTTGACTTTTTATATTAATCACTCTCTTATCTTTTATTTCCTGAGCTAAGAGGTTTTGTTTTTGCTTTTTCCAGCCCAACCTTTCTTTTTCCAGCTCCATTTATTTTCTTAAATCCTCACTCATAACTTTTTGGAGTGTGTTTCTGGTCAGAATATTTTCACCTGGACTTACTTTAACACACTATTGACTAGAGGAAATACATATTTCTTCTACTTCAGTACCTAATCTACTCTTCATGCACTTGAAACTACACCTTCTCCTTCTTTTAGGTCATACAACATGCTGTGTTGTTGTGCTCTGTTGAGTAGGAACCGGGTCATAGCTGACCCTCCAGTGAGTTTTCAGAGGCAGTAAACTGCTTGGGAAGAGATTGCCTGTCCTTCCATGGAGCTGCTAGTCAGCTTGAACCATATAACTTTGGGATTGCAACGCAGCTGTTTAGCACCAGGTCACCATAATGTGTCTTACTGCTTTCACCCACTCTCTCAGGCATGCACACAACACCATGTATGTGATTTCTCAGACATTTCACTTACATTACATGAGAAAATACACTAAATGAGAAAATATTTTATTTGATCTCATAGCAACCCTTTAGATCAGCAGAGATCCAGCCCAAAGGTTTCTGAGGTTTTAATTCATACAAAAGCAGATTAAACTGTCTTTGCTCCTGCATAGATGATGGAAGGGTTCAAACCTTTTGAGATAACCTATATTTAAATATTTCCTAATTCTATATCTTTTTAGTTGCAGTAGCATCTACCACATCACAGAAGGAAATCTAGACTGATGCAGTATATTCCTGCATCTTGAGGATGTCTCTTACTTCTGTTATTTTGTCCACATACTAAATATGTTCAGCATATTAGTTGGCTTTTTAAATCATTACACGATACTTTTATTACTTACAAAATGTCATTACCTTGGTGAGCTCTGGTGGTGTAGTGGCAAGAAGCTGCATTGCAATTCCATAGATGAGTGGTTTGAATCCACCAGATGCTCTGCTGAAGAAGGAGGGACAATCTCCTCCTGTACCAGTCAGATCTGATTTGACAGTATACACACACACACACACACACACACACACATTTAAAAAAAGTCATTACGTCAAGAACCAAGATGGTGGTGGTGGTGGAAACAGCGGAAGGAACTAGAAAAATAGCAAGCTGCATAGAAAAGAGTCACTATGGCCCTCCACAGTCCTCAGATTATTGATAATTGAACAGTTAAACAGTTGATTACTGGCGTTCAACATGGATTGAGGCTCAATATCAAGAGAACAAAAATTCCCAAAAAAAGAATGGGTGAGTCCGGTGAGTCCCACTGCTCCCAACCCTCCACTGTGAAGCCCATATCACTGCTGTAAATCCATGGGGTCTCCATGGCCGGACCTCAGGGATCCCCTCACGTGGGATGGGTGGTAGGTGCCAGGCCCCACAGCTGGTATGATGAAGCCTCCACACTGCTGCAGAATAAACTTGTTCTCAAATAAATTCTCAGAACCATGATGACAATAGATGCAGTGTGAGGAGCAAGAGGCCTGACAAGCTGCATTGAAACAAGCCACACAATTTATAAACAGCCAAGCTGTTGACTGCCAGCCATCAATATGGACTGAAGCTCAACATCAAGAGGACAAAAATTCTAGAAAAAAACATGAGTGAGTCCTGTTCCTGTCTGTTGCTCGCTGCCAAACCTGCACTGTCATGACCCCATGGGGCCACTGTGGCCAAAGTCCACAGGTCTCTTAGCCTAGACTGGGTGGCGGGTGACAGAGTCCCCACACAGCTGTCAGCTGTGGATGCCAACGACCATGGGCTCCCAGCACAAGAGGGGACAGCGGGTGGCAGGGGAGGGGCAGCGGTGGCAGAGCCATGGGAGGTGAAGGACTTGATACGTATGAGAAATCATCTCGCTGTCAGTGAAGATGATTTCCTTGGATAGGCCAGAGAGTTCTTCTAGGTGGTATAGCTCTGGTCTGTGCATTGCTGTACATGTAAATCATGTTTGCTGTGATGCTGAGCCCTGTGACACTGATGTGCCAAAAGTGGTAACGGTTACCCATGGTGGACAGTGTTTTCTGGAGCTTCCTGATTAAAACAAGCCTGGAAGCAGGAGTAGCATCCCCTTCCGAAATGGCTTGCCTCCGGAAACTCTATGAATAGTGCTCAGGCCTTTCACTCATAGAGGCACCTAACAACAAGAACAAGGTCAGAGAAGAAAAGAAGATCATCAATACAATGGATTGGTAAGGTGTCTGTAGCAATGGGCTCAGTTGTGCCTTGGAATGTGGGGATGATGTAGGATAGGGTAAGGACTACTTTTGTTGTTCATAGAATTGTGGTGAGTCATAGAGAGATCTCTGTGGGCCTAGTGGATAAAAAGCTATGCTATCAAACTAAAGGTTGGGGATTTTAAACCGCGGCCTTCAGGCCTGGTTTTGATTGTTTTGGTCAAACACTCTCCTAAGTAATATATCACTGCTCTGCCAGTTGGCTATACAGGGGTAACTTGTGGTTGCTGTGATGCTAAACACTGTGACATAAAGTGACAAATGTGATAATGGTTACCCATGGTGGACAGTGTTTGATGGAGTTCTCAGATTAAAACAAGCTTGGAAACATGAGTGGCATCCACTTTAGAAATAGCTTGCCTCCAGAAACTCAATGAATTGAGAGAAATGATAGAAATTATACAAGTGTTTAGGTCCCTATGAGTTGTCTGCAGCTTGATAACACTTAATAACAACAGATCTTAGATGGAAGACCTCCTCAATACACCATATCTTTTGATTTTTTGACTACTGCTGCCAAAAACTGTTTAGACTTAGGTAGGGTCTGTTCACTGTT
The DNA here is from genome assembly GCF_000299155.1 of Elephantulus edwardii. NCBI lineage: Eukaryota > Metazoa > Chordata > Mammalia > Macroscelidea > Macroscelididae > Elephantulus > Elephantulus edwardii. Next base: position 3,333,588 of record NW_006399992.1, on the reverse strand, counting down.
CTCAAACCCCTTCTGCTGGGGGGGGGTGGGGGGTGTTGGTCCACCACTCTCAAAATCCCTTCTCCAGTTGTAAAGGGGGAGGGTAGTGATGTCTACTTCGAATTGCAGAATAACCACTTGGTTTAGGGGAGGGGGCCAATGGTGGCAATGCTGAAACCAGGGGTGCCATGCTTGGCCATGGTCTTCAATGAGGCACGCGGTCCAGACCTCGGGGCAGGGCGGGGGTGGTGGTGTGAGGTTTCAGCAGGGTGGGGTGCCACCCGGCCCCTGGGGTGTGCCACCTACCCCTGGGGTGTGCCTCTCTGACCCTTAGGGAGAGCCATTTGGCCCCTGAGGAGAGCCATTCTACCTTCAGGGTGTGCCACCTGACCACCTGAGGAGACCTGTTCAGCCTTTGGGGTGTGCCGTCCAGCCCCTGGGAAGAGCCGTCAGATCACTGGGGAAAACTGCCTAGGGTATACAAAGAATTTTATCTAAGCCACTGTCCTCTACCTTCTTCCCCAGTACACATGTAAGTAAATAAAACCTCCAAAGCCCTTCTGTTTGTAACTCACAAGTTTATTCTCTCTAGGTTTTCTCCTTTTCCTATAAGTAACCTTAATACTGAGTTTTACTCTAGGCCTGGGCCCTGAACCCAGTTTCAGAGACAAGAGGGAAATATAGCTGTTAGCTAAGGAAGTGAAGGAGGACGGAGCCTCAGGGTTCAGCCATCCATCCCCACTGGACCCACCTTGGCAAACACCAGAGGGCAGTAAAAGTCAGGAAAATATCTTTTATCTGAACAGGAAAGCATGTGGCTTCAACCCAGGACCAGGTGTTAAAGTGGGCTCCCCTTCTTCCTCACATCAATGCCCCGTTCAGCATGAAGAAGCCAGAGAATTTGCACCCCATTCCCAAATGAGAAATCCACAAGTGAATAAGAAAATTTCTTTGTTAAAAAAAAAAAATTGATCACCACTGGACTATGCTTACCATTATCCTGTCTCTGTGGTCCCCACTGGATCTTTCTCATTTCCTTCGCCCATCCACCAAGTTGTGCAGCCCTGTGATTTCATCCCTGCCCATCCTCACTCTTCTGCTCCCAATCCTCACTCCCTTGTATCCCATACATGTTTTTCACAATTAAAAAAAAAGTCATTACATCTAATAATTGTTTCATTTCTAAATAATGTAAGGCAAAATTAATCCTTGATCTTATTACTTCAAGATTTTGCTATTGATTTTTAACCTTTAGGTTAAAAACCAAAATTATAATAAACAACCAAACATAAAAAACCTGCTCTTAAAATTTGTTGTTTATGATCCCGGACATTAAAATATCTTTAAACATGTTGTAACTTCTGAAATTTCATTAAAAATATTTTTTGCAGGCAAAATGCATCCATGTTTCATTAAGGTGGAGTTATGTAAGGGAACTTTCTTCTTTGAATGTAAAAATTTTGGTTATAATAAGTGGCTATTATAACAAACTATGTTTAAAATTGAGAAGAATGAGAATCACAAACCACTGAATTATGCTCATATAAACCTAAACGTAGATTTGGAAGCCTTTGTCCAAATAGAACAAGGGAACCCTGTATAGTTTAAAATTGGGAAAGGTGTGTGTCAGGGTTATATCCTTTCTTCATACATATTTAATCTGTACACAAATATGATTTGAGAAACTGGCCTCTGAAGAAGATTATGACATCAGGATTGGAGGAAGACTCATCAACAACTTACATTATACAGATGATATCATTTTACTTGCTGAAAGTGTGGAGAAGTTCAATGAAGTGCTTGCTGCAGAAAATCAAGGACTACAGCCTTCAATATGCATTACATCTCACCATCGAGAAGACGGAAATCCTCACCACTAGACTGACAAGCAACATCATGATAGATGGAGAAAAGACTGAAATTGTCAATAATTTCACCTTACTTGGATCCACAATCAACAACCTTGGTACCAGTAGTTAGGAGACAGAGAGGTATTGCATTGGACAAGTGTGCTGTCAGAGACCTTTTCATTTACTGAGGAGCAATGATGTCAGCTTGAAAAAGAAGTTGAATTTGATTTGTTGTTTGTTGTTATGTGCTATCGAGTCGTTTGCGACTCATAGCAACCCTATGTACAAGAGCCCAAAACGCCGTTCTATCCTGTGCCAACCTCACTGTCTCAAACACATTCATTCCAACCACTCCGTTCACAGAATTGATCCATCCTATCGAGGGTCTTCCTCTCCTGCGCCATCCCTCCACTCTCCCGAACATGATGTCCCTCTCCAAGGACCAGTCCCTCCTTGCAACATGCCCAAAGTATGTCAGACGAAGCTTCAGAATCCTTACCTCCTAGGAGCAGCCCAACTTCACCCTTTCCAGGACAAACCTGTTTGTTCTCCTAGCAGTCCATGGTATATTGAACACTCTTCAGCACCACAGCTCAAAGGCATCAATTCTATCATTCCTAGTCACTGTCCTGCTCTCCAATGCATAGCATGCAAGTGCGAAGACTATAGTCTGGATCAGGCACACCTTAGTCTCCAGCCTGACATCATTGCTCTTCATTACTCTGGAGAGGTTCCTGACAGCTGACTTTCCCAGTGCAATATGTCTCTTGATTTCCTTGCTGCTGGAACTAAGAGTGTTGACTGTGGAGCCAGGTAAACTAAAACTTAACTATCTCAATCTCTTCACCACCCATACTGATGCTGCCAATTGGCCCAGTGGTGAGAATCTTTGTTTTCTTGATGTTAAGCTTCAATGCATATTGAAGGCTGCTGTCCTTGACCTTCTGCAGCAAGTGCTTCAGGTCCTCTTCAGTTTCTGCAAGCAGCGTTGCATCATCTTCATAACACAGGTTGTTAATGAAACTTCCTCCAATCCTGATGCCACATTCCTCCTCATACAGCCCAGTGTCCTGGACTATCTGTTCTACATACAGATTGAAAAGGTACGGAGACAGAATACATCCCTGACGGACCCCCTTCCTAATTTTGAACCATGCAGTGTCTCCTTGCTCGTTCTGATGACTGCCTCTTGGTCCAAGTATAGATTCGCATAAGCACAATCAAATGTTCTGGGATTCCCATTTTTCTCAGAGTCAGCCACAGCTTGTTGTGATCTACACAGTCAAAAGCCTTTGCGTAGTCAATGAAGCACAGACAAGACATTCTTCTGGTATTCTCTGCTTTCTGCCAAGACCCATCTGACATTAGCTATAATATCCCTAGTACCACGGCCTCTTCTAAACCCAGCCTGCACATGGCAGTTCTCTGTTGACAAGTAGCTCCAGTCATTCTGGAATAATTTTCAGTAGAATCTTGCTTGCATGTTATATTAATTATATTGTTCAATAATTTCCACACTCTGTTGGGCCATCTTTCTTTGGAATGGAAACAAATATAGATCTCTTCCAGTCAGTTGGCCAGTTGGCTGTCCTCCAGATTTCTTGGCTCAACTTGGTGAGCACATCCAGGGCAGTGTCTGTTTATTGAAATATGTCAATTGGTAGGCCGTCAACTCCTGGAGCCTTGTTTTTTGCCAATTGTTTCAGAGCAACTTTAACTTCCTCCTGCATCACCACAGGCTCTTGCTCATGTTATATCATGAAACTCTTTTGTGTCAGTCAACACCTTAATGAGAACAGTGTACAGTATCCTGCCAGTCCTTTATTCAAAATTAACTACACATTTTTTGGCGTGCAAATGGAAAGCCTGGGGGCTCTGAGATCCATTGCTTGGCGCTCGGCTTAGTCGGGCTGGGGGCCTGGGGGGGCTGGCGAATAGGTGATCGGCGTCGAGGCTGCCCGCAGAGACGAGCGGACACGCGGTCCTGGCGCCTCGTGTAGAGGTGAGGACTTGAGCTCCACGTCTGGCGGGGGTGGTGGGACCAGGGCTGCGGACCCCCAACGGGGAGGTAAGGGACCGACCTGGTCATTGGGGCGGTACCTGGCCTCGGAAACGCCCAGAGAGGGCAGCGAAGAGTCGTCCTCCAGGCGGCAGGGCAGAGGCCGCGCGAGCGCTCCGCCCCTTCAGCTCCCTCAGCCGCGTTTCCTGCGGGGAAAGGGGGCGCGGCCTGAGGCGAGCTCGGGCCTGGTTGAACCTGGTCCAGTCAAGGCCTCTTACCTTCACTTTTTTGTCTTGCTGGCTCCTAGTGTTTGTTTTTGGTGGGTTTCACCTCCTGTGTGGAGTGAGTGGGACAGTGCCTTTTTCAGTCACCTCTCTTTAGCGCCGTGGAAACCGAGACTCGGGTGAGGTGACGGGCCTTGGCACTCTAGTTCTGGGCTACACAGGGTGCTTAGAAGTCCTCTTTACCCGTAGGAGTATGTGGGGGACTTGGGCTGTACCATAGGAAACCCACTGGGATATATTTGCTTGGCGGAGCACTGGTAGCCTAGTGTCAAGAAGCTGGGCAGCAGTCCTGAAGGCACGCGGTTCAAATCCACCAGCTGCTGGGGCAGAGGGTGGGGGGTGGTTGGATAGACAATCAGCCCCTGAAAACCCCCCGGAGGGGCAGCTACAGAGTCGATTCTGACTCTGTGGTACACAACAAGAAGTGGTATTCTGACTCTGTGGTACACAACAAGAAGTGGTTTAGTGATAAGAAGCTACGCTGCAATTCCAAAGGCATGAGGTTCAAATCCACCTGCTGCTCCGCAGGAGACAGCTAGATAATCTCCCTCCCGTGTGATTTATTGCCTTTGAAAACCCGCGGAAGGTCTGCTATGGGATGGTTCCAAATGCTCCGCATACAGTTACTACAAAGATTTAGGCTTTAATCGGTTTTGGACTGGAGCCTGTGGTTCAAAGGAGGTGGGTGCAGATCCCGGAGGGGTGACCCGCTGCGCAGTCCCCGTCGCTGGCCAAAGCTTCGGGTCTTTATGTTGTCAGCGTCCTTGCAGTGGCTTGGTTTTTCTAATCCTTGTGGGTGTTTTCACCAGGGATTTCTAACAAATCAATATAATTAAAGTTTTTATATTTTTAAAATAAGGAGTTTTTGGTTTTGCTAATAGATCTGAAAGTATGGTACAATAACGAAGGATTATACAAACTAATGCTAAATTTCCGTAAAGATAAGGGCACATCCTTAGGCAACAGACTATGTAGCTACAAAGGTAGTATAAGTAATATTCAAGTGATTTGTTATGGTACTGTAATGTTCAAGTTATAGTTTTAACTATAGGTATAACTAACGAAGATATAATGAACGTTACAGTAGAAGCAAATAGTCTTTAAAATATTTAATATATTCTTTTGCAGTATTATTTTATACCATATTTTGAAACGAAAAGCCTATTATAATGTGGAAATTTATTCAGAAAACGACTTTAATAAAGTAACCATTGCCAATGCAATTATTCTACAACAAATTATTATAGATTTTATTAGTCTTGCCATTTAATTGTTTTTGAGGTTTTTTTTTATATTCTGAAATTATTTCCTTAAAAATAGCTTAAGATTTTTGAATGATTTATTTCCTAATTGTTATTCTAGGCTTCCATGATTGATAGAGTTAAATTACTGTAAGAATTTTTAGAGCCACATTTCTGGTTTTGGTTTAGTTTTTGGGTTGTGGGGTTTTTTGGGTTTTGTTTTTTGGTATCTTTAGTATTTACTTTTTGCTACTGACTAGGTGATTATTTAGAAAAATGAAGAAAACATATAAGGTAAACAGATGCAAGGGGGAAACTCAAGAATTAAAACAATGGAGGGGGGAAACTCCCATAATACTCTGAACCTGAGTCAGTAAGAAGCATTCTAAAGATTTAATCCTTTTGCCAGTTTCATTTTATGAGAGAATGCATGATGAAATATTTCCCACCTCCAAAAAAATTGGAAACATCTACTTAGAGCAAACAAAAATCAGATTGACAGGCACATAAAAATCTGACTTGATAATATGGATTTCTCCATGAGATGGCACTCATAGTTCCTTTGATTTTAGTTTCTTTCTTGAGAAAGATATACAGTGTATTAGCAAACAGAATAAATAGAAATGTGATTTATGCTTTATGATTTGTGTATCTGATTTCATGTTTTCCCATACAGAATATTCTATCATGTTTCAGAATTGAGAAAAATATGGAGTGTAATAGTGATGTATTTGGAAAGTGTGAAGGAAGTGATATATCAGTAGAAATAATGCTACTCTCTTCTGTCACCTACAAGTCGTTGTGCAACACTAGATTTTTATCACATTCCTAGATAGGTATAGCTGAATTTTTTTTAACAAAAAAAAATCTGTTCTAAGGAATGTGCATATGTAAAATTTTTGCATTTAAAAACTTCATGTATATACAATAATAGCCAGAAAAACCAAACCTACTGCTGTCATCTTTTCCAATTCATAGTGACCCTATCAGACAGTGTAGAACTAACTAACTGCCCCTTAGGGTTTCCCAGGCAATAAATCTTTAGTGAAGCAGACAGCCACATTGTTCTTCTGAGGAGCCACTTTATAACTACTGGTCCTCTGAGCCTCCTTAATAAGCAAAGACTGACTATAGCAATGAATCCATACACTTAACTTTAGCAGTTAACAACTCATTGTCAATCTTGTTTCATCTATAATACTGTTTCCTTTATTTTGAAGCAAATCTCTGAGTATAGATCATTTCATCCACATTCATTTTAACATGTATTTCTCAAAGAAAAGACCTCATTTGAGAAACATAACCTCAGCTCTCAGACCAAAAGAGATAAACAATTATTTATAATATAAAATCTTTTTTAAAAATAAGTGTGTGTATATATATATTATTATTACCAATCATAATTATATGTGTTTATTATTTTCTGACTTTACAATGAGTTCTTGCTTTTAGGTTCCATCCAGTTAGCTGTGACGCTATAAACAACTAATTGAATTCTTGCCTTCTCCTTTACCATAGTAATAATCTCCATCATGCTAAAGATCATTGTTGCAGTCACTGTCAATAATTTAGTTGAAGTTCTTTCTCTCTTTCAATGCCCTTCAACTTTTCCTGACATTATGTCTTTCCAAAGCTTGGAGCCTCCTAAGAAGCTACCCAAAATATATGAAACAAAATAGGCAGATGAGAAGACAGTTGTAAAAGAATGCTGGGTAAATATTTTTTTTCAAAGAAAGATTAAGGACATTTATATTGTTTATACAAAGTATATTTACTTCACCAGGAAACTACCAGCCTATTACACTTTTAGTTTTGGTTGTTGAGTTGTTTTTTTAAATCCCCCACTGATTTGGGAACATTAAATAATTGCAAAAATATCAGCAACCTGATATTAAAAAGTAATAAAAAGGCAAAGACTATATATGAAACTTAAATACACTAATGGAATTGTATAAATGATTTAGCACAGTTTATACATATTTCAATCTTGTTTGCTTTGAGTCAGAATCAACCCATATCTGATCCTCCAGAGGGTTTTCAGAGGCAGTAAATTGCACAGGAGGAGATTGCCCATCCTTTTCTCTTCCAGTGGAGCATCTGGTAAGTTCAGACTGTGAGCGTCTGGGATTGCAGCACAGTTTCTTACCACTAGGCCACCAGACATCTGTTGGGAAGATAAATTATTCACCATTTTCTAATATTAAGTAATATGCCTATTTTCAGTCATATTTGCATTGGAAAAATTGTTTGAAAATGTCAAACCTTTCTGTTTACTTGTTTTTTCATCCTCTATTTACTGATTGTAAATAATGACATATGAGATAAGGGACTTATATCTAGAATTTATAAAATACTTGAGCACCACAAAAAGATAAAGGTAAATAACCCAGTTGAAAAATGGGCACAGGATATGAACAGACACTTCACCAAAGAAGACATTCAGATGGCAAACAGACACATGAAGAAATGTTCAAAATCCCTAGCACTAAGAGAGATGCAAATCAAAACAACTATGAGATATTATCTCACCCCAGTAAGAATAGCAAAATTTAACAGAGCAGAAAACATCAAATGCTGGTGAGGTTGCAGAGAAACTGGAACCCTTACTCACTGTTGGTGGGAGTGTAAAATGGTACAACTGCTATGGAAGGCAGTATGGTGCTTTCTAAAAAAGTTGGAAATATATCATTTGACCCAGCTGTTCCACTACTGGGAATATACCCTTAAGAAACCATAACCTCCACCCAAGCAGATATATGCTCATCCATGTTTATTGTGGCTTTCTTCACAGTAGCAAAGAGTTGGAAACAACCCAAGTGCACATCAACGAATGAATGGAGAAGCACTAGTATATTCACACAGTGGAATACTATGCTGATTTTAAAACAAGGAACTTATGAAATATTATACAAAATGGGTAACCCTGGAGGACATTATACTGAAATATCTCAGTCACAAAAAGACTATTGCATAGTGCCACTGTTGTAAAACGGGACTGACATCAGGGTTGAGGGGAGGCTGGGATAGAGGGGATAAATAATGTATACTGCATTGAAACAGATGAGAGAGAGAACTGTTTAAAAGGGATATATGATTAGGTATTATTGTCATGACAGGAGTTCAGAATGAAGGCTTCATAGTGGAGTGGACTTGTGGGAAGGGATTGTAAAACAATGGGGAACTTTTCTTTTACTTTTCAAAGAGAAGAGTACACTCGGGGGTCGAGGGGTGGGCAGGGAGAAAAGTGCAACAATGAATGGAAATCCAAAGTTTCTCTGAACTTTCATTAAAATGAATTTTAAAAGAAGAAACATAAACACAGTGTATATACATGAATTTCACCTGACGATATGCATAGGCATCAGATTGATTACATCTGTGGAAAGAATCACTGGAGAAGCTCAATATCAGCTGTGAAAACTAGGCCAGGTGCTGATTGTGGGGCAGACCACCAATGACTGATAATGCAAGTTCAAGCTGAAGCTGAGGAAAATTAGATCAGGTCCACAGGAACCAAAATTTGATCTTGAGTCCCCCCTGAATTACAAGACCATCTCCGGAACAGATTTGAGGCCTTGGATGTGAATGAGTGAAGACTGGATGAGCTGTGGGAGGATATCAAGAATATTACTCAGGAAGAATGCAAAAAGTCATTACAAAGACAGAGGAGAAAGAAAAGACCAAGATGGATGTCAGAAGAAACTCTAAATATTGTACTGGAGTGCCAAAAAGCCAAAGCAAAGAGAAGACATTAAGATATTGAGATGAATAGAAGATTGCAGAGGATAATGCAGGAAGACAAAGTCAAGTATTACAATGAAATGTGCAAGGAGCTGGAGTCAGAGAATCAACAGGGTTGAACTTGCTCAGCATTTCTTAAGCTGAAGGAATTGAAGAATAAATTCAAACCTCCAGTTGCAATACTTAAGACAGAATAATGAATGATCCAGGAAGCATTAAAAGAAGATGGAAAGAGTGTACAGTCATTGTACCAAAAGAAATTGGTGGACTCAGAAGAATTTCATGAAATAACATATGAGCAAGAGCCGATGGTGATGAAGGAAGAAGTTCAAGCTGGTCTGAAAGAATTGGCAAAAAACAAGGTCCCAGGAATTGATGGCGTACTGATTGACATATTTCAACAGACTCTGCCCTGGATATGCTCACCAAGTTGTGCCAAGAAATTTGAGGGACAACATCCTGGCCAACTAACTGGAAGAGATCTATATTTGTTCCCATTCTGTAAAAAGGTGATCTGGCAGAGTGGAGAAATTATTGAAGAGTATCATTGATATCACATGCAAGCAAGATTCTGCTGAAGATTATCTAAAAACTACTGGAACAACAGCACATCAACAGAGAACTGCCTGAAATGCAGACTGGATTTAGAAGAGGCCATGGCACTAGGGATATTGTAGCTAATGTCAGATGGATCTTGGCTGAAAGCAGAGTGTACTAGAGGAATGTCTATCTGTGTTTCATTGACTATACAAAGACATTTGACCCTGTAGATCACAACAAACTGTGACTGAGTCTGAGAAGAATGGGAATCCCAGAACACTTGTTTGTTTATGTGAAACCTATACTTGGGCCCGGAGGCATTCATCAGAACAGAGCAAGGAAAGACTGCATGTTTCAAAATTGGGAAGGCTGTGTGCCTTATCTTTTCAATCTATATGTGGAACAGATTATCCGGGAGACAGCTCAATGTGGCATCAGGATTGGAGGTAGATTCATCAACAATCTGCGTTATGCAGATGACACACCATGCTTGCTGAAACTGAGGAGACCTGAAGCGCTTGCTGCCGCAGTTCAAGCACTGCAGCCTTCAATATGAATTGAAGCTCAACATCAAGAAAACAAAGTTTCTCACCACTCGGCTGATTGGCAGCATCATGATAGATGGTGAAGAGATTGAGATTGTTGACAGCTTCCGTTTTCTCGGCTCCACAATCAACACTCTTGGTACCAGCAACCAAGAAATTAAAAGATTAATTTTGTTGGGAAAGTCTGCTGTCAGAAACCTCATCAAAATACTGAAGAGCAACAGTGTTGTTCTGGAGACTAAGGTGCTCCTGATACAGGCCATGGTCTTTGCAGTCACTTGCTCTGCCTCTGAGAGCTGGACAATGACTAGGGATGACAGAAGGAGAGTTGATGCTTTTGAGCTGTGGTGCTGGAGAAGAGTATTGAATATACCATGAACTGCTAGGAGAGCAAACAAATTTATCCTGGAGAGGGTGAAGCCAGACTGTTCCTTGGAGGCAAGGAGTCTGAGGCTTCATCTGACATTTTGGATATGTTGTGAGGCGGGATCAGTCTTTGGAGAGGGACGTCATGCTTGGGAAGGTGGAGGGACAGCACAGCAGAGGAAGAACCTTGATGAGATGGATTGATTCAGTCACTGGGGTAATGGAGATAAGTGAGTCAGAGACAATAAGATTGGCAAGGGATAGAACAGGTTTTGGGGCTGTTGTACATAGGGTCACTATGAGTTGCAGGTCACTTAACAGCACTTAACAACAACAACAAAGATTTATAACAATGAGTGAACAAAAGTAGTAGTAGGGCCCAAAATGGATTTAATTCTGCTCTGAAAAAAGGATAAGTTCAGAGAAGCCTTAGAAGAAAAAAAAAATGCCTATTTTACCTGTACCTTGGAGGATATGTAGGAACTTGTCAGGGGATTAATGGAAGAAAACACATTCTAAGCTTTGACATAGTATGAGAGGTCTAAAAGTGTGACGATTCATGAAAGAATAGAGAATAAAGAACATTTGAAAGTGCTTTGGAAGAAGTTGTAGAAGATAAATCTGGGAAGGTAATTATATGTTACAGGGCATTCCGGGAAATTAACAATAGTTCTCTAGAAATGCTTTGTACATCCTTATAAATATAAACAATTTTTCCCATCTTTTGTACTTTTCAGAGCTTTAACAATGCTGAAATCAAATGACTGTTTGTTTTCTTTGGACAATTATTTTCTTGAAAAACCTGAAATTGAAAAGTAAGTGTACTTAAAGAGTAATAACTTCGGTTATTAGAATTTTTGAATCTTCAGTGGGTTTGATTTTCTTTCTGTAAATAAATGAATATGTAAATGAGTGATCAACAGAATGTTTTAGTTATATATTTGATAAATGTGAAAGTCAGATGTGAAGAGATTAACTTAAGCTTAACATCTATGTGTTACAATTATAAAATAGTGTAGATCGACTCTTACCCTTGTGGCTCCCATTTATTTGAATTTGTAGTTTGTTAAAATTATTTCTGACTTATGCAAAGATTGAATATAATAATCAAGAAGTGGCTCAGGATGAACAGTTATGACACATTATTGAAACAAAATGGAAAGTGTGAACAAAAGTCAACTGAAACAGACAAATTCAGCATACCAGAAAGTAGGGATGGAAATAAAGGTATGAGAAAGAAATGAAAGTATAGACAGTCTATAAAATGCTGGCTTCTATAGAATTTCACATATTGAAATGTTATCAATGTAAGATTTTCCGTGTGTTTATTCTGCTGTGTTTTTTAATGAAGCATTGAGTAAATTATATTGTTTATGGCATTTTATTTTTTCATTCATTCAAATGTTAGTTAAAATATGATCAGGTGCTGAAAGGGATAAAAAAGTATGAAGCAGACTTTTACTTCAAAAACTTGAAATCTAGTTGAGATTATAAATATACATTGAAAGATCATGAATATATATGATTATGACATGTAGATCAACATCCAAACTAAAATACTTTTGAAAGTGAAAGAATGCTCAAAACAACTATGAGATATCATCTCACCGCAGTCAGAATAGCAAAATTTAACAGAACAGCAAGCAACAAATGCTGGCAAGGTTGTGGAGAAACTGGAACTTTTATTCATTGTTGGTGGGAGTGTAAAATGGTGCAAACACTATGGAAGGCAGTATGGCACTTTCTCAAAAAGTTGCAAATAGAGATACTATTTGACCCAGCAGTTCCACTACTGGGAATATATCCCAAAGAGACCATAACTGACATCCAAGCAGATATATGCACACCCATGTTTATCGCAGCTTTGTTCACAGTAGCAAGGAGTTGGAAACAACCCAGGTGCCCATCAACAAACGAATGGATAGAGAAGCTGTGGTATATTCACACAACGGAATACTACACGGCATTGAAAAACAAGGAACTCATTCAATATTATTCAAAATGGGTGAGCCTGGAGGACATTATGCTGAGTGAAATATTTCAGTTGCAAAAGGACAAATACTATATAATGCCACTGTTGTAAAATGGGACTGACATCAGGGTTGGGGTAAGACTGAGAAAAACTGGATAAATTGTGTATACTGCACTGAAACAGATGAGGGAGAGAATAAAAGTGATGTATGATAGGGTATTATGGTTATCACAAGAGTCCACAATTAAGGTTGCATAGTGGAATGTACTTGGGGCGGTGGGAGGGGTGCGGGGGGATTGTATATCAGGGAGGGAGTGTTTCTTTTACTTTTCAAAGAGAGGAGCGAACTGGGGTGGTGGGGGGAGTGCTGGGCTGGGAGAGAAGTGCGGCAATGAATGAATGGAAATCCAAAATCTCTGTAAATGTTCATTAAAATTATTTAAAACACACACACACACCAACAAACCAATAAACATAAAACCCTCAGAAAAAAAACCCTAAGAAATGTAATACTAAAAAGAAAAGAAATATAATACTATATAAATATAAATAGTTTATAGTAAGACACTTTTACAACATTCTTCCTGGGTGCAGCATTCATCTAGTTACATTCTAGTCTATTTCTTTTAAGTATATTGGAAATTAAATTATCTTTAGCCAAAGATTAATTAAAACAAACAGCTCAACCAAACAGAACAACAAAAAAAGAAATCATTTTAGGTCCTAAACTTTTAAAATACTTAATTAAGGTATAGGAAACCTCTGTGGCTTAGTGGTCAGGAATTGCACTGTCATTTCAGTGATATAAAGCCTGAATCCACCAGCTGCTCTGCAGAAGAAAGATGGGCAATCTCTTACTGTGAGATTTACTGTCTCTGAAAACATCCTGGAGGGTCAGCTATGAGTCAGTTCCGACATAACAAGCTAGGTATAATTTTTCAAAGTAGCTATTATTTACATCTTGTAGTACGCCTCAATTCTGATACTATAATTAAGTGGAATTCAACTTTATTTGAGTCAAATTCTTTTTTGGCTTTTAAAATTGTCATAGATCTAATAATCTTTAAAACCTCCATGCATTGACTGTGGAATAAATAAATACATGTGTCACATACTATATACCTCTGTTTTACAAATTTCAGAAAAACAATGGTGATTAATAGAAATGCTTTCTCTATAAACTAACATAAAAAGCACAACTGTTGTGTGAACACCAGCTAAGGTGTGATGGATGTTGGCTGAAAGCAGAAAGCACCAGAAGGATGTCTATATGTATTTTATCAACTATGCAAAGGCATTTGACTGTGTGGACCACGACAAACTGTGGCTAACACTGAGAAGAATGGAAATCCCAGAACATTTGATTGTGCCTCATGCAAAACCTAGACCAAAATGCTATTATCTGAACAGAGCAAGGGACTTTTCAGGATGTTTCATATAATAAAATCATATAGTAAAAAAAAGAAAGTGAAAGAATGCATCCAAATTGTAGCTATAGTTATTATTCAGAACTGATCTGATCAAATTGGAACGTATAATCATTGTCCAAACAATACAAAGTGAAAAATATGTACAAAACAATTGGTAAGCATATGTTCATGTGATGAAGTTGCAGATTTCATTAAGTCATTTTGGGTTAGACTGCTAAAGTCAGGTTTACTGAGAGTGGAGTTTTTCAAAGCTGTGGTAATCCTTATAGCATAAAGGATGTGGTTAATTAGTTAATATTGTAATAGCAAGAGAAAATAAATGGAGATGCAGTCAAGTCATGGTATTTTAAGGTAAAGTGTATAGAAAAGTTTTGTTGGAGTAGGTTCATAAAGTAGGACATAAATTTGATGGTAGATTGTAGAGGACTTTAAATTATAGGGTGGATATCTCAAACTTGATTATGTGTTAAAAGCTATGGAATTAAATCAGCAAACATTTATTGAGGTGTGCATCAGAGTTGCTTCCTTTCTCCATTCCTATTTAATCTGTGTGCTGAGCAAATTACTTGAGAAATTGGACCCAATAAAAAGAATATAGCATCAGGATTGGAGGAAGACTCATCACCTTCATTATGCAGATGACACAACCTTGCTTGCTTAAACTGAGGAGGACTTGAAGTGCTTACTGCAGAAGATCAAAGACTACAACCTTCAATATGGATTGCATCTCAATGTCAAGAAAACAAAAATTGTTACCGCTGGATGATAGTTAATGTTTTGATTGATGGAGAAAAGATTTAGAGTGTCAACAACCTCATCTTATTTTAATTCACTAACAATACACTTGGTACCAGCAGTCTGGAGATCAGGAGACTTATTGCACTAGGAAAATCTGCAGTCAAGGACCTCTCCCCATTATTGAGGAACAATGATGTCAAGTTTGAGGACCAAGGTATGGCTTGTTCAGGCCATGCTCTTTTCAGTCACTTGCTATGCCTTTTAGAGCTAGACAGTGAATAAGGATGGCAGAAGAATTACTGATACCCTTGAGTTGTGGTGTTAGAGAAGAGTACTGAATATCCTATGGACAACCAAAAGAAACTATCTTCATTCCTCTATTGTTCATAGGGTTTTCAGGAGTGGTGGTGATGTTATGTGCCATCAAGTCAAGTACAATGCATGGAATCCTATGAACAAAAGATCTGAACCCTGTTCTGTCTTGCACCGACCTCATTCTTCCTGATACACAAGAGTCCATTTCGTCAGTCACCATGTCAATCCACCTGGTTGAGGGTCTGCCTCTCCTTCTCTGACCCTCCACCATTTCCAGCACCATGTCCTTCAAGGAATAGCCTCTCCCAGCAACATGCCCAAAATATGTGAGGTGAAGCCTCATCATTCTTCCCTCCAAAGAGCACTCTGGCTGCACTCTCTTCAAGACATATCTATTAATTCTCTTGGCCATCCATGGGATGTTCTGTGCTCTTCTCCAACACCCAGCTCAAAGGTGTCAGTTCTTTTACTGTCATCTTTATTCATTGTCCAGCTCTCACATACATACCAAGAAATTGAAAAATATGGGCTTGGTGATAGAATTGAATGGAAATAGAACAATCATATTTTGAATTTTCAATGATTTAGTCAAGACAAATACCTTTTCTTGAAGCTACAGATGGTGATTTTACACATAGACCTCACCTGATAGGCTGCATAGGAATCAAATTGGTTATATTTGTAGAAGGAATCTTTTGTAAGCTCAATATTGGCTGTCAAAACTAGGCCAGTGGCGAACTGTGGGTCAGACCATCAATTACTCATATGTAAGTTCAAATTGAGGCTGAAGGAAATGAAAATAAGTTCTTGAGAACCAAATTACAATCTTGAATCTATCCCATCTTAATGTCAAGATCATCTAAAGATTGTTTGAAGCATTAAACAACATTGATCAAAGACCAGATAAAGAGCCAGAAGAATAAGCAGATATGTCTTGGAAAAGGTACAGCCGGTGTGCTCCTTGGAAGCAAAGATGGTAAAGCTTGATCTTGCATACTTTGGGCAGGTTGCTAGGAGAAGCTGTTCTTTGGAGAGAAACATCTTGGAAAGGTGGAGGAAGAGTGAAGGAGAGGAAGATCCTCAACCTGGTGGATTGACACAGTGACTACAGCAATGGACTCAAGTGTTTCACAGATTGTAAGGATGGCACAGGAAAGAACAGGGTTCAGATATGTTGCTCCTACGGTCACTGTGAGTTGTACTCAGAGGCACCTAACAACAACCAACAAGCTAAAGAACAAAACATTCCCAATTCTAGAAAACACTGCAGTAGGCACTACTAATACACATGGAAATGAAAGAAATCCTTGGGCATTTGTAAGCTACTGAAACCATGGTAATTTTAGTTGCTTCATATGTGTGTGAAAGTTGGATGATCAGTAGAGAAGACTGGAAGAATTGGGATGCTCTGATGCAAAGCTGTTGCACTGCTGAATCAAAGGCTACACCTCTCTGTTTGTTTGAATCCCCCAGCAGTTCCATGGGAGAAAGATGAACAATCTCCTCCTGTTTGTTTTATAGCCTTGGAAACCCAATGAAGGGTCAGCTATGAGTTGATTCTGACTGACCAGCATTGATATAGCAAGAGAAGACGAACTGATGTCTTTGCATCATGATGTCTCAAAAAGTGTTGAATACCATCATGGACTGCCAAGAAAGGAAAATTAAGACTTGGTCTCACATACTTTGGACATGTTATCAGGATGAGCCAGTTCCTAGAGAACAACATCATACTTGGTAAAGTAGATAGAGGGTCAATGAGATGGATTGACATAGCAGAGATTGTGAGAACGGCTTAGGATCCAATGGGGTTGTGTTTTCTTGTGCGCATGAGGTCACTATGAGTTGGAGCTGACTTTTGGCATCTAAGAACAACATTTACAAGGTTTGAGGACTTACTACTTTTCCTCCCAAATATTGGAGTATATGTAACAATGCTGTCACTGGCTTTTGATTTTGAGAAAAGAAGATAGAGTTAGAGCCATTTGATAGTGTATCTCATGTAGCAAAGTTATTGATCTTACATGTAGGAGAAAAAAGAATGCTACTATATAGGGATAAATCAAAGTTATAAAACAAAAAATGATAGCAATAATATCAATTTTATTAATGAGACGGTTATCTGAGAGTGTGAGTAATTAATAAATATCTAATGCTATATCCTTATTAATGTTTATTTTCACATTCTCTATTTTCTGTAGCTCTCCAGACAATGAAGAATCATCAGATTGGTTTCTTCCACCTGCTCCATTGATTTCAGAAATTCCAGCTACTCAAGTTTTAGAGAAAGAAATAGAAAGCTATATGCTGTTAGGTGAATTATACATTTGTTTTGATACCAAATCCATGTAGCTCATACCAATATAAATAATAATATCTGAGAATATCTGCCTGTTATTTTAGTGAAACAAAATGAAAGAGATTTCACTTAGTTGAAATATCACTCATAGAACCATAAAGTCTTAAGAATTTTCTTACCCTGTACAAAAACACAAAATAGAGCATGTCCAAGCCCGAGCTGTGCTTTGGTAGCATAGGCTATAATATGTTGCACTGCAAACCAAAGGGCTGAACATCTCTGACAATTGAATCTTCCAGTGGTTCTGAGGGAAAAAAGATAGACAGTCTCCTCCTATTAAGATTTGTAGCCTTAGAAACTCGATGGAGGATCACTAGGAGTCAAAATTGATTCAAAAGCATTGAGGGTTTTTAGGTTTTGATACATATATAATGCACACTTATGCTCTTACCGACCCCTGATGTGATTATTGTGAGTGACTTTCATGTTTTTCCTTGACTTTTGGAATTTTAGCCTTTGATCTTCAGTATTTTTCTTACCTTGTACTAATGGTAGAATCATCTAATTAGAAACCAGATTCCTGAAATATATTAAGTTTTAAAAACAAGGTACATTTGACTAACTCAGAGGTTGGTAGTTCAAGCCCACTCAGCAATACCATGGGAAGCTTCCATTAAGATCATATACAACCAAAAAACCCTGTGTATTACTACTCTTTCATATACAGGTTTGCTGTGAGTTAGAACTGAGTCAATGGCAGTGGTTTGGTTTTGATATACACAGTGTGATTACATTTTTATAAAAAGTCATAAGCATACCTAAACAATATATGTAATATAATTTCATTCTTTAATTAGATGGTAATTTAATGTGTCTTTATTAAACTTCACAACTTACATATATGCTACATATTAAAGCATATATAACACATGCAAATATATATATAACGCCTATGCATCAAATGATACCTACCTTATATCCATATCTAAAACAACAAATTTGAGCCGTAAAAATGCCTGCCTCCAGTCTACCCCTAAAATCTTCCAAAGATGCTTATAATGTCCATAAAAACTATTCATGTTCTATCTTCATGATAGAAACAATTTTTTAAAGTTCTAAATTGAAGACAAATGAATTAGTGGTATATAATAAATTGCAATATTGATTTCTGTACAATAGCATTTTATATGGGAGAATTTTGGTGACATAGTCTGAAGTGAGTTTCTACAAAGGTGGTGTATCTCCAGTAGTTCTAATTCACTAGTGACTCACTAGGGGGAGGGGAATGAGAAATTTCCTCTCGATGCTATTTATAGCCTCAGAAACTCAATAGAAGGTCACCGTGACTTTGAACTGATTCAGTGGCACTGATTTGAGTTTTGGACATTTTATGGTTGGTCATCATATTTGTGTGTAAATTATTTCTATAAACTTAAAAAACTGTACTTGTATAACTTTGTCATTTGTAGTATAATAAATAAATAATTAGATAATTTTGGGGGTCAGAATTAAGCCTGTTTTGTAAGGTGCATTATGTATTTTCTCATTTAATTCTAAATTAATTTCTGAGTACCATTCAGTGCTGTTGTTGCTGTGTATCATCTTGTTAGACCAACTCATAGCTGATCCTTCAGCAGCAGTAAATCACATGCCCATTCTTCCATGGAACAGCTGGTGGAATTGATCTGCGTATTTTTCTATCACAGCACAATTCCTTATGACTAAGCTCTTGCATTCCATAAAAATTAAAGGACTTGTGTATACAAACCTTATATGATATTACAGATAATCCTGTTACTGTACTAGTAATAGTTTTATGGGTTTCACGTTTGATATTTTTAAAACCTTTTGTGGAATTTTTATACAATCATTTTGAAAATTTGTTCTGATTAAATATATAGAATATTAATGTATTTCTTTTTTTATAGGCCAAGAAAAGAGACCCACAAAGTTAACATCAAATTTAAAGATAATGGCTGAAGACACAAATTCTTTTTCACCAAAACAAAACTTCCAGTTTGCCTTCCACTCCAATAAGTATGAAGAAGATAATCTTAATGTAGGAGGGTCAGGAAACAATGGCCTAGCACATGCTGCTGGCAAGCTGACCTATGCTGCTTCTCAGAAAAGCAAAAGTTATATTGACACTGAAATAATATCTGAGAAAAATATCCTTTATGATGCAAAATTATTTAACTTTGCAGATGATAATGGAGAAAGCACATCAGCCTTCCGAAAAAGGTAATTAATTAAATAAAATAAGTACTATTTAGTAAGTCAATTTTAATATCTACCTGTAACCAGAAAATGTAGTATAAACTGATTGAGAAAAACAAGTTCTATTATGTACTGGACACTACTCACTCTTAGATTCTAATCACAGGCTCAAGGAGTTTAAAATTTAGTAAATAACTCAAATATTCGATGAACTATTTTATTGTTTTTATTGTTAGGTGCTATTGATTTCCAACTCGTAATGACCCTCAATGCAGTAGAACAAAACATTGCTCAATCCTGTGTCATTCTCACTGTTGATGCTGTGTTTCAGTACATTGCTGCAGCTTTTATATCAATCCATTTCTTTATTTTCATTGGCAAGTATGATGTATTTCTCCAGGGACTGGCCCTTCCTGATAACATGCCTAAGGTATTTGAGACCAAGTGTTACCACCCTTGTTTCTAAGCGGCATTCAGAGACTTGTCTGTCAGCTGTACTACGATGGCTTGCATAATACTGTGCTGTTGGATTTCACTAATATGGATGGCAAGGCCATTCATAGTAACAAGTTGCACCAGAGCTTCTGGACTATGACAGAGTAGGAGGCAGGACTGGTCATTTTTTAACAGGTGGCCAGTAAAATCTTATTAAATACATTATGATACTATGGCAGGCTGACTGGAAGAGATTCCAAGAAAACTGATCCAACAGAATGTGTAAATTATCGAACAATATTATTATATCACATGCAAGCAAAATATTGCTGAAAATAATCCAAAAATGAATAAAACAGTATACTGACAGGGAAGTGCCAAGAGTTCAAGTGCAGTTTACAAGAGGCTATGGCACCAGGTATCTGATAGACTTTGGCTGAAAGCAGAGAATACTAGAAGACTGTCTACCTGTATTTTATTGACTGTACAAAGGCACTTGACTGTGGATCATAAAAAACAATGGCTAATTGAGAAGAACAGGAATCAAAACACATATGAAACCTGTACCTAGACTAAGAAACTGTTGTCTGAAGCAAAGAAACCCTCCATGGTTTACAGTCAGGAGGGGTGTATGTCAAGGTTGTATTCTTTGTCCATGCCTATTCAGTCTGTATGCTGATCAAATAATTTTTGAAGTGGAACTATATGAAGAGAAATTGGTATCAGGATGAGAGGAAGACTCAACAACAATCTGTGCTGTGCAGATTGACTAAGATGCATCTGATTCAGGCCAAGAGCTGGACAGTGACTAAGGATGACTGAAGAAGAATTGAATCCTATGAGTTGTGATGTTGAAAAAGAGTATAGGATACCCCATGGACAATCAAAAGAACAAACAGCTATGTCTTGGAAAGAGTGAGCTCAAGTGCTCCTTAAAGTCGAGGATAGGGAAGTTTCAACTCTCATGCTTTGGACATATTACAAGGAGAGGCTCTTCCTTGGAAAAGGGGATCATGCTTGGAAAAGTGGATGGTCAGCAAAAGAGAGAAAGACCCCCAATGAGATGAATTGACAGTGACTGCAGCAATAGGTTCAAGTGTATCAGAGGTTATGAGGATGGCACATGACAGGGTTCAGATCTGTTGTTCAGAGGGTTGCTATGAGTTGTACTCAACCTGGTGGCACTTAACAAGAACAACATAGTAATTCTTTTTATCAGGTATATGGTTACTCTCTTGGTAGAAGTACAGCCTATGCAAAGCTGATGAAACGTCTTCTCACTTACTTTGGGCATGCTATCAGGAGATGTTGCTCCTTGGAAAAATACATCATGTTGGGGCAAAGAGATGGTCAGTGAAAGAGAAGAAGACTCTCAGTGAGATGGTTTGACATAGTGGCTTTAACAGTGGACTCAGACTATGAGGATGGTTTAGAATAGGGCAAAGTTGAGATGCAAATAAGGAATTGCAAGCTTATATATAAAACCTCATAAATTAGGAATTTGGTGTAGTCTGGAACCTGTTATACTGCTAATCAAAGGGAATACACAGTGTGAATATTGTCCAGGAGAGGTCAGGGTGCTGCTGTAGTATGTAAGGGAGGGTAAGGATAGCCCAGGAGAGGACGGGGTGCTGCTATTGTGTGAAGGTGAGTGGGTATGGCACAAAAGAGACAGGGTGCTGCTGTAGTGTGTGAAGGAGTGTGAGGATGGCCCAGGAGAGATGGAGTACTGCTCTTATGTAAAGATGTGTGAATATGGCACAGGAGATGGGGTGCTGCTCTCGTGTGTCGTGTTGTCTGAGGATGGCACTGTAACAAAAAGAATGGGCTGAGATAAAACCATTTCTGGAAGTAGCATTGTTTGTTGTTGTTATGTACCACAAAGTCATAACTGACCCACAGCTGACCCTCCAGCAGGTTTTCAGAAGCAGGAGATTGCCCATCCTTCTCACATGGAGCAGCTGGTGAACTCGAACTGCGTGCCTTTGGGATTGTGGCACAGCTTCTTGCCACTAGGCCACTGGAGCTCCTCTGGAAGTAGCATAAGATCAAGAAATACTGGTAATGAAGGAAGATATACAGACTACAGTGAAGTCATTGGCAAAATATGAGACTAGGGTAATTGATGGAGTATCAGCTAAAGAGCTTCAGCAAAATACATCATCCCTGGATAAGTTACTTGTCTATTTCAAGAAATCTGGAAGGCAGCTACATGGTCAGCTAATGGCAAAAATAAACCAATATTTGTACCCATTCCAGAAGATGGTGATTTAATAGATTGTGGAGATTGGTGAACAGTATAGTTAATATCACATGGAAGTAATATCTTTAAGAATATTTTAGAATATAGCTGGAGTAGTACATTAACAAATAGGTGCCAGAAATTCATGCTGGATTCAGAAGAAGCTATTGAATGAGGAATATCCATGCTTATGTCAGATGGATTTTGATTGAAAGCAGACAATACCAGAGAGATGCTTATGTGTGTTTTATTGACTGTGCAAAGGCATTTGGCTATGTGGAACATAATTAAGTTATAGGTAACATTGGGAAGAAGGAGACTTCCAGAAAATTTAATTGTGCTTATGTGGAAGCTCTGCAAAAAACAAGAAGTGGTAACTCAGAGCATGAGGAACTGCCTGTTTTAAAATCAGAAAAGGTATTGTTCTGTATTGTATCCTTTCACCATACTTATTTAGTATGTAATAATAAGAGAAGCTGGCTATGTGAAGAATAATGTGGCATCAGGATTGGAAAAATACCAACAATGCATTCTACCTTGCTTACTGCATGTGAAGAATACTTTAAGCACTTACTGGGGGGGGGGGCGGGGAGGAAAAAATACAAGCTACAACCTTCAATATGAATTGCATCACTACACCAAGAAAACAAATTCTTAGAACTTGACCAGTATGCAACATTATGATAAATGGAGAAGATTGAAGTTAATGGATTTAATTTTACTTGCCTCAAAAATCAATATCCATTTCTTTAGAATGAAGAAATTAAAAGACGTATTGGGCAAATTTACCATCAAGGGCTTCTTTAAAAGAGCCCTAGACGTCAATGTAAACACTAACATGCACCTGACATAAACCATGATATTTTCAGTTACTTTATATACTTGTGAAAGTTGTCCAATGACTAAGGAAGTCCAAAGGAAAAAAAATAGTGCCTTTGAATTGTGTTATTGGTGAAGAGTTTGCATATATTCTGGATTGCCTAGAGAACAAACAAATCTGTCTTGGAAGAATTACTGTCTAGTGAGTCTTGAGGGGCTAAGGGTCTCACATGTCCTAAGTGTTATAAAGAGAGGCTAGTCCTTGGGAAAGGACATGATGCTTGAAAATGTGGAAGGTTAAAAGAGAAGAGGACACTTGAGATGAATGGACACAGTAACTTCCACAATGAGCTTAAGAACAGTGGAGATTGTGTGGATGGTGCTTCGGACCTATTGTACATATAGGGACTCTGTGAATTGAAATTGACTTAATAGCACCTAACAACATGTAAAATTAGCAGCCAGAATTGATAGCTTTTGTTTTGAGAATCAGAAAGTATCTATATCAACATTCATATTTAATATTTCTAGAGCCCTGGTGGCATATATGTAAAGCAGTTGACTGTTAGCGGTTCAGGCACATCCTGCTTCTCAATGGGGAAAGAGATAACAATTGACATCTGTAAAGATTTATAATCTTGGAATCTCTAAGGCAGTTCTTTTATGGCCTATGAGTCATAATTGACTCTGGTAATGAGTTTGGTTTGATTTCATTTGGGGTTTTGTTCAGTATTTTACTGGAAATCATTGTAATGAGTATTATTATTACCAAAGTAATAAGGTAAGAAAAAGAAGATACCCAAATTAATAAGGAAAAAATAAAATTATCTTTGTTTGTAGATGTCATTACCCTTTGCATAGAGTAACAAAGAGTTACATAGTCTGAAGAGTAATACACACAAATTGTTATTATGTTCCATCAAATTGAAAAGAACACATAGCAACCCTGTGAACAACAACTCTGAACCTTGCCCTATCCTGAACCAAGCTTACCATGTCCAACACATTTGATTCCATTGCTATAGTCACTGTATCAGTTCATCCTGTCGAGGGGCCTCTCTTACACTGACCTCCACCTTTCCAAGCATGATATCCTTCTCCAAGGCTTGGTCTTCTCTCTCTCTTTTGGTGGTTGTTGCTTGCTTTTGTGTTGGTTTTTTTTTTCTTGTTGTGTGCTGATTGGATCTGACTGGCACAGGAGGAGTCTGCCTATCCTTCTCCAAAGTATCTGGAGGATTTGAACTTGGCACCTTCGGGATTGCAGTGCAGCTTCTTGCCACTAGGACACCAGAGCTCCCTGGACTGTTCTCTCTTAATGACATGTTCAAGGTATGTGCGATGGAATTTTACCATCTTTGTGTCCACAAGGATTTTTGTTTTCTTGAAGGCTGTATTCCTTGATCTTCTGCAGCAAACACTTCAAGTCCTTCTCACTTTCTACAAGCAAGGTTGTTGTGTCATCCATATAAGGATCTTTCTCCAATATTGATGCCACACTCTTCTTCATTAAGTCCAGCTTCTGAAATTATCTCTTCAGCATATAGATTGAAAAGGAATGGAGAACGGTTACATCCATGACATACCCCTTTCTTGATTTTGAATCACTTGTTCTGTTCAAACACAGCTTCTTGGTCTGAGTATAGATTTTGCCTGAACACAGTCAGGTTTTCTGGGACATATACACATATACACCCCAAACCAAAAAACACTAACCTACTATAATTAATAAAACAACTGTGTATAACATTAACACAGGAGATCAATTGGATTTCTTTATAGAAATATACTCTGAAGAAGAAATCAGAAAAAAAAATACTATTTAAAATTGACCCTCAAGCTATAAAATACTTAGGCATTAGCCTAACCAGGGACATAAAAGAATTATACAAAGAAAATGATGAAACACTACCACAAGAGGAAACAGTAAATAGACAGTAAATAAGGAAAACCAATGAAAAATCGATACTTTGAATTGTGATGTTAGTGAAAAGTTGAATATATTGTGAATTGCCAAAAGAACAAACCAGTCTTGAAAGAAGTGCAGCTAGAATGCTGCTTAGAGGCCAAGATGGTGAAAATCTCATCTATATACTTTGGGCATATTGTCAGGAGGGACTAGTCCTTGGTAAAAGACATCATGCTGGGGAAGGTAAATGATTAGCAAAAGAGAGGAAGACCCTCAGTGAGACAGATTGAAGCAGTGATTGCAAAAAGAGCCTTGAGCATGAGGGAGATTGTGATAATGGCTCAGGTTAGGGCAAGGTTTTGCTTTCTTGTTCATGACTGATAGTTGACGCAACAACATCTAATAACTTCAATAGAATAAAATAACTACAAAAAAATAGACATCCCAACTTCATGTATGGGAAAACTTACCATAAAGAAATTGTTTATTCTTGTTAGGTGCTGTAGAGTATGACTCATAATAACCTGATGACCAGCAGATCTGAACCCTGTGCTTTCCTGTGCTATCATCACAGTCTAACACATTTGAACCTATCATTGTCAATACTGAATTCACTGTGTCAATACACCTGGTTGAGGGTCTTTGTCTCTTTTGCAGTCCCTCAACTTTCCAAGAATGATGGCTTTTCCAAGGAATAGCCTCTCCTAGCAACATGTCCAAAGTACGTGAGATGAAGATTTATCATCTTTGCCTCCAAGGAACACTATGGCTGCACTTTTTCCAAGGCATAGCTGTTTTGTTCTTTTGGCAGTCCATGGGATATTCAGTATTCTCCAACACCACAGTTAAAAGGCATCAGTTGTTCTGTCATTCCTAGTCATTGTCCAACTGTCAGGTGCATAGCAAGTGATTGAAAAGAACAAAGTCTGAGTTAAGTACACCTTAGTTCCCAAACTAACATCATTTCTTCTCAATAGTTGGAGAGGTCCTTGACTACAGACTCCCAGTGTAATGTCTCCTGATTTCCTGACTTGATACCAAGGGTGTTGACTGTGGATCCAAGTAAGATGACATTGTTGACAGTTTCAATCTTTTTTGTGTTTATCATAATGTTACCTATAGGCCTAGAGGTAAGAATTTTTGTTAACATTGAGGTGCAATTCACATTGAAGGTTATAGTGTTTCACCTTTTGTGGCAAGTGTTTCTAGTGTAGATTCTAGATTTAGCATCTAGGATCTACAAAGCCTACAAAGCAGTCATCTAAGATGTAACTGCTTATCTCTGCTCTTCAGGAGCAATGAAGAAGATTAGGAAGATAATAAAAGTTGCAGAGAAGAAACAAATGTACATGAATTATAGTCTGCTTAAGCTTGATCTCTGCTTTCTGAGGCCAGAAAAACTAGCTTATTCTTGTTACTATTACTAATCTGACTGTGGTGAAATAGATGATCCTGGTTACATTGTAATAAAAATACAGAACAAAATGAAATTCTGAAAAAGTTCTAGATTAATCCACCTGAGACTAGAAGAAACCCTAGGACTGTTGCTGTGAGATGAATTTAAACCTTGAACCAAACTATCCCATCAAATTACCTTCAAAAAGCAGTTGTTAAGTGTCATCAAGTTGGAGCCAACTCATAGTTGATCCTCAAGCATATTTTCCCCCCTAAAGCACATTTTCAAAGGCAGTAAATATTATGGGAGAAGATTGCCCATATTTTGCCAGCAGAACATCTTGTGGCCTTGAATGACACACATTTGGGTTGGTAGTCCAACTCCTTACCACTAAGCCATTTTTGTTGTTATGTGCCATCAAGTCACCTGTGACTCGTAGTGACTGTATGTACAACAGCTCTGAAGCCTGTCTTGTCTGGAGCCAGTCTCATTGACTCCAGCACATCTACCCTGATCGCCCTAGTCACTGTATCAATCCATCTTATCCAGGGTCTTCCTCTCCTGTGCTGTCCATCCACCCTTTGAGCATGATGTCCTTCTCCAAGGATAGGTCCCTCTTGGCCACATGCCCAAAGTATGTGAGACAGATCTTCAGAATCCTAGCCTCCAAGGAGAAACTTGTTTTCACT
Source organism: Elephantulus edwardii (assembly GCF_000299155.1). Classification (NCBI taxonomy): domain Eukaryota; kingdom Metazoa; phylum Chordata; class Mammalia; order Macroscelidea; family Macroscelididae; genus Elephantulus; species Elephantulus edwardii. Next base: position 3,306,585 of record NW_006399992.1, on the reverse strand, counting down.
CTCTCCAGGAGAGACTTATTTGTTTTCTTGGCAGTCCGTGGTATGTTCAGGACTTTTCTCCAGCACCACAACTCAAAGGCATCAATTCTTCTGTCATCCTTAGTCATTGTCCAACTCTCTGATGCATAGCAAGTAATTAGGAGGACCATGGCCTGAATTAGGCACACCTTAGTCTCTAGACTGACAACGTTGCTTCTCAATACTCAGGAAAGGTCCTTCACAGAAGATTTGCCTAATGCAATTCTAGGATTGCTGGTGGCCTAGTGGCAAGAAGCTGCGCTGCAATCCCGAATGCACAGTTTGAGGCCACCATCTGCTCTGTTGAAGAAGGATGCTCAGTCTCTTCCTGTGCGATTAACTGCCTCTGAAAATTCACTGGAGGGTCAACTGCAGGTCAGTTACGACTCTGTAGTGCACAACAACTAAGCCTTGAGAGTTCCATAAAAGCAGAGTGACACAGAAAGAATATTCCTTAGCTTCATCTGACATACTTTGAGCATGTTGCAAGGAGGGACTAGTCCTTGGAGAGGGACATTATGTTTGGGAGATTGGAGGGATGGTGCAGGAAAGGAAGACCCTCGATGAGATGGATCAATTCTGTGATTAGGGTGGTGGGAATGAGTGTGTCAGAAATGATGGGTTTGGCACAGGATAGAGCAGCATTTAGGACTCTTGTACATAGGATCACTGAGTCACAAGCAACTAGACAGCACATAATAACAACTCAAAACCACACACACACACAAATTCATAAGAAAACAACACTGAAATGAGTCTTAAAAAGGAGATCTGGTGGGCTTGAGGTTAAGAAGTTGCACTGTTAATCTAAAAGTATGCAGTTCTAATCCACTCGTTGTCCTGTTGGAGAAAGATGGGCAGTCTCCTCTTGTGCAATTTCCAGTCTAAAAACCTGCTGGGTGGTCAGGTATAGTCAATTTCTCAATGGCATATAACAACAACTTGAGTCTAAAAAGTTAATATATATGAAAAATGAGAAGGGGGCTGCGAAACTTTAATACTACACATGGAATAACCAGAACACAATGAGAATGCCAACGCAATGTGGAAAATTTAAATGTACAAAAATGTTAATTTCATTGAGCAATGTGTATAGGAAAAAGAAATCCTAACTTGTTATTTTACCCTTTACTAAAATCACAATAAAGTATTACTAAATAAAGTGACAGGAGGTTGATGTATATTGTTGTTGTTATGTGCCATCAAGTCACTTGCGACTCATAGAGACCCTATGTACAAGATACAAGAGCTCTAAACGCCGTTCTATCCTGTGCCAACCTAGCCATCTCAAACACACTTATTCCTACCACTCCAGTCACAGAATCAATCCCATCTCATCGAAGGTCTTCCTCTCCTTCGCTGCCCCTGCACACTACCAAACATGATGTCCCTCTCCAAGGACCAGTCCCTCCTTGCAACATGCCCAAAGTATGTCAGACGAAGCTTCAGAATCCTTGACTACAAGGAGCATTCTGGCTACACCTTCTCCAGGACAAACCTGTTTGTTCTAGCAGTCCATGGTATATTCAACACTCTTCTCCAGCATCACAGCTCAAAG
>NW_006399992.1:3302381-3303749 GCF_000299155.1 Elephantulus edwardii | reverse complement strand
TCTTTTGATACTTCCTGGATCATTTAACATTCTACCCAAAGTATCCTTAAGTATTGCCACACGTGGCTTGAATTTGTTTTTCAGCTCCTCTAGCTTAAGAAGTGTTGAGCAAGTTTGGCCCTTTTGATTTTCTGACTCTAGCTCTCTGTACATTTCATTATAGTATCTTGCTTTAGAGATGAGAATAATTACAAATTGATATAGCTATGTAGCCCAAGTAATTTTACGAACAGGTGGAAAAATAGTGATCTAAATGGGGTGGAAAAGACTGATTCTAAAGTCTTTGAGAACATTTAATGTGATAGAGGTATTAGCTTTCTCAGAAGAACTTATATTGTACGTTTAAGAGTTTTCTGGGACAGTGCTGTATTTTTGTTAAGACCAGGGAGGAAATAGAACAGTTAATGAAGAATGAGATTATAAAAGAGTTTGTGGAGTGAGAGTTTAAAAGCACCTAGGAAGACTGAGATTCATCAGTTAATTCGGTAACATTTGGATAGTTGTTTTACAGTTCGCAAAATCTCATTTCAAGGTGTCATTAATTATATCCATGTATTCCTGTAGTGTTTGACTTGAGTGTCCTGAACCAGTCTTACTGACTCCGACACTCCTACCCTCATTGCCCTAGTTACTCATCCAGGGTGTTTTTCTCCTCGACTGTCCCTCCACTCGTCTGCACATGATGTTCTTCTGCAGTGACCCACCGGTCTCTCCTGGTCATGTACCCAATGTATGTGAGACAGAGCTTCAAAATCCTAGCCTCCAAAGAGAAAGTTTGTTTCATCCCCTCCATGACAGACCTATTTGTTTTCTTGGGAGTCCACAGTATTTTCAAGACTCTTCTTCAGCACCACAGCTCAAAGGCATCAGTTCTTCTACTGTCATCTTAGTCATTGTTCAGCTCTTTGATGCATAGCAAGTAATTGCCTGAATTAGGTGTGCTTTAGTCTCTATATTGACATCATTGCTTCTCAATACTCTGGAGACCTCCCTGACAGCAGATTTTCTCAGTGCAATTTGGAGGCAGTCATCAGAACAGCAAGGAAACACAGTGTGGTTCAAAATTGGGAAGGATATATGCCAGGAATGTGTCCTGTCTCCATACTTTTACAATCTATATTGTTGTTGTTGTCGTTATGTGCTGTCGTTTGCAACTCATAGTGACCCTATGCACAACAGCCCTAAACCCTGCTCTTATCCTGCGCCAAACGCACTGCCTCTGACACACCCATCCCGATTACCCCAGTCATCAAATCAATCCATCTCATAGAGGGTCTTCCCCTCCTGCACTGTCCCTCCACCCTCCCAAGGATGATGTCCCTCTCCAAGGACCTGTCCCTCCGGGCAACATGTCCAAAGTATGTCAGA
>NW_006399992.1:3296383-3299721 GCF_000299155.1 Elephantulus edwardii | reverse complement strand
GAAACTGAGGAGAACCTGAAGAATTGATGCCTTCATATTGTGTTGCTGGAGAAGAGTCTTCAACATACCATGGACTGCCAAGAAAAAAAAATAAGTCTGTCTTGAAGGGAGTGAAATCAAGTTTCTCCTTGGAGGCTAGGATTTTGAAGCTCCATCTCACATACTTTGGCATGTGGCCAAGAGAGACTGGTCCTTCAAGAAGGACACCATGCTTGGAAAGGTGCAAGGACAGTGCAGGGGAGGAAGACCCTGGATGAGATGGATTGATACAATAACTGGGGTAATGGGGGTGGGTGTGTAGGAGTGAGTGAGACTGTCGCAGGACGGGGAATGGTTCAGAGCTTCTGTACCTGAGGTTGCTATGGGGCATAGACAATTCGACAGCTCGTAACAACAACAGTGCCAAGAATATTGATTGTAGAGCCAAGCAAGTTGTAATTGTTAATAACCTCAATCTCTTCTCTGTCTATCATGGTACTAGACTGATAGGCAACATAATTGTTAGAAAAAAGATTAAGGCTGTCAGTGACTTGATCTTACTTGGATCTACAAACAGTGTGCTTGGTACCAGCAGTCAGGAGATCAGGAGACTTACCATATTAGGAAAGTCTGTAGTTAATGAACCTCCTGAAATATTGAGGAGAAATGATGCCAGTTTGAGGACTAACATGCACTTGATTCAGGTCATGGTCTCTTCAATCACTAGCTATGCATCTGAGAGCTGTACAGTGAATAAGGATGATAGAAGAAGAATTGATGCCTTTGAACTGTGGTGTTGAAGAAGAACACTTGAGATCATGGACTGACAAAATAATAAACTGTTATGTCTTGGAGAATGTGCAGCCAGCATGTTTCTTGAAGGCAAAGGTGATGAAACCTTGTCTCTCATACTTTGAGCATGTTGCTAGGAGAGTTTATTTCTTATAGAGGGACATCCTGCTTGGGAAAGTGGAGGGACAGTGAAAGAGAGGAAGACCCTTAACCATGTCCAGTGACACAGGGACTGCAGCAATGGCTTTGAGGGTATCAGAGATTGTGAAGCAGGCACAGGATAGAACAAGGTTCAGATCTGGTGTTCATATGATTACTGAATCATACTCAACTCAATGGTACCTAACAACAATATAATTTGTTAAAGTTATATTTAATTACTATTAGATGAATAAATATTTCTCTTTTACTGTTCCTCTAGTTGACTTCATTTTCTCTCAAACATTTTATTGACTTCAAGTGTTACTTTAGTTATCTGTTGCTATTATTGTACTTTAGTTATTTATTGCTATTATTTAAAAATGGTGACATCAGGGTTGAGGGAAGACAAAAGGAGGGGAGGAATGATGTGTATTGCATGGAAACAGATGAGGGAGGGAACTGTTTAAAAGGGATATATGAATGGGTATTCTTGTCATTACAGAAGTCCAGAGTGAAGGCTGCATAGTGGAGTGGACTTGGGGGGAGGGATTGCATAACAATGAGTTTTTCTTTTACTTTTCAAGGAGAAGATTGAATTGAGGGAGGGGGAAAGGGGTGGACAGGGAGAAAAATACAACAATGAGTGACTGGAAACCCTAAGTCTCTGTAAACTTTCATTAAAATTAATTAAAAGAAAATGGTGGTTTTAACCTCTTTCTACTTCACAATTTTCATGGCTTAAGAATTTAGTAACAGAAAAAAAAAAGAATTTAGTAACAGATAATTCTAGCTTAATGTCTCTTAGGAGAATGCTTGATGATGTTGAGATCTCACATGGTAGTAAAAGCAAAATGTTGGTAAGGCTAATCACATGAAGACTTGACAGAACAAGAATGTGCTTTCAGGGTGGCTTATTTACCTTGGCTGGCAGATTGGTACTGTTGACATCAGACTTTAGTATCTCTCTATATGGACCTCTTTATAGAGTTCTTTGAATATTTGCCTGAGAGAGTGTTAGTTCCCCTTGGCGTAGGCAATGCAAGAGACCATGTGGAATTGAAAATATCTTCTGTTAGCCTAAATATGAAAGCTACATACCTGCGTTTTCCACAGTATTCTTCTAGTTATACAAATTATTCCTGAACCAATATCAGCTCAACTAAGTCCATTGCCATTGGTTTGGAATTGATTAATAGCTGATTCTCTAGTGGTTTTTCAAGTGCTGTAAATTAGAGGGGTGGGGCGTTATTGCCCATCTTTTCCTTTCAGAGCAGCTGGTGAGTTCAAACCACTGGCAGCTTCTTAACAACTAGGTCACCAAAACTTCCTGATAAATTTAGAAGGCCACATTATAGTAGAATTGCTAGCTTTTCTTGGTTGAATCCCCCTTAATCGATGGGACCAATTTTATGCTAACTTTTTTACAGTCTAAACACTGCTTCAAGGAAATAAAACAAAAAAACCCCACAACCAAACAAAACAATAACAAGAACAAAAAAACCCCAACAAAAACCCACAAAACTAACCCATGGATTTTGCTTGGTTTTTTCGTTTTTCAGATTATTTAAAATATCTGACAGTATACATGAGAATGCAAATTTGAATTTTCACATTGATGCAATGAACACTATCCAAACATCAGTGAACAAAGGGAAATCATGGAACATTAATAATGGGAAACAGGCACAACAGTTTTCAGACATTGACCTACTTACAGCAAATAATGCTTTTTCTGCATCTGAAACCAGAGAAGGAATATTTGGAGCACCTTCTTTTCCAGTTACATCCCACAGTCATGACGCTCAAGGTAATCACCTTTTTAAAGTTAATTTTGAAAAGTACAAATTAATCTACATTTCTTAAGACAAAATATAAAAATACAGTAATTTTGAGTGGGTTATCTTTTTAGTTTTTGATGTCTGCATACCTTTATTATTTAAACTCTATTGTTTTTAAAAAATGAGTTCTTAATAAAAAAAATAGTGGACTTGTGCTGAAATAGGTTTTATGGAAAAGATGGGTTTTTATCCATGGTTGTGTTATGTGCCGTCGAGTCGCTTGAAACTCATAGCGACCCTATGTACAACAGAACTAAACTCTGCTCTGTCCTGTGCCAATCACACTATCTCTGACATTCCCATCTCGATTATCCCAGTCACTGAATCAATCTACCTCATAGAGGGCCTTCCCTTCCTGCGCTGTCCCTCCACCCTCACAAGCATGATGTCCTCCTCCAAGGACCAGTCTCTCCTCACAACATGTCCAAAGTATGTTAGATGGAGCCTCAGAATCCTTGCCTCCAGGGAGCCACCTGGTTTAACCCTTTCCAGAACAAATCTGTTTGTTTTCCTCGCAGCCCATGGTATTCTCAGTACTCTTCTCCAGAACCACAGCTCAAAGGCATCAATTCTCCTTCTATCCTCCTT
>NW_006399992.1:3288485-3294036 GCF_000299155.1 Elephantulus edwardii | reverse complement strand
TGTCAATATTTATGCGTTCCATTTCTTCCTTAACAATATCTAATTTTCCTACATTCATGGTTCTCACATTCCATGTCCCAATCACCATTGTCTGCTTACAACTGTTCCTCTTCCTTTGTATTTCCATATTTGAAAACTCAACCTCCTTTGCCTTTTCTGTTATCTACATTTGTTCTGTTGTACATAGGGTTTTCAGAGGCCTGCTATTTCAGAAGTGGATGGCCGATGTGTTTGGAATCACAGAATCCAAGGAAGCTTCATATATTAGTTAGTACATGAAGGGCTGGTTAATGGGAGATAGATGTGAAGGGAGTGGGTATAAATGGATGGGTATCCTGGTGGATGGTGGAGCAGGGAAATAAGTGGTGGGAAGTGGATAATACTTATCCATAGTAACTATGTAAATATTTGGTTTTGGTTTTTTGTGTTTTTTTTTATTTTTTAGGTATTAGTGGAGAAGATTTAGGTTCTTTGAAGGCTATCACCGAAATCCGTATCCTTTAAATTATTTTACAACTTATCCTTTACATTTCTGAAATCATAATTTTTCAGTGCTTTGGTTAATTGTACTTCTTTTTATTGACAAAAATAAAGAGAGAGGGTAATGCATGTTTTAGATTAAGAAATGAGAACCAGTATGCGTAAAGGTCAGTGCTGCTCAAAGTATAATCTGCAGACCAGTGCCAGCCAATGTTAGATTTGTATTGGCTGAAAGCTAAGCTTATTTGCTTCTAAACATAGCAAAATACTTACACTGTGAATAAAGACAGTAGTGTCATTTTGAACATTAAAAAGGCAACTGAATGAGTATAGGATAATTTTGGAAGGAGTTTCTGTTTGTATAGTTCATAGAGAATTTCACTGCTAACTCAAAGACTGAGCTGCTCTGGTGGTTTGTATCTGCTAGCTGCTTAAAGGGAGAAAGGTGCATACTTTCCTCACATGTGATTTATAGCCTTGGAAATCTACTGGGAGGTCAGATAGCGCCTGACCAGAGGATAATGTGAGTAAGAGAGAATATTTTTTAAAGACTCTAAGTGGGTATTTATGCCTATAATTTAGTTTATATATCTAGGCATTTGTAGTCAAATATTTTAGTAGGTATCTGTGTTTGGGAATTATAATCTATGATTCTTTATTACCTATATTTATAATAGTGTATTAATTTTGCTGCATTATAATTCATTAGCCATTTATGTGATTGTTTTCTCCTAACTTTGAACTCCTTAATGGCAAGGACTATGTCTTATTCAGCATCCCATCTATAGATACATTGAGAGAACTATATAGTGAGAAGATGTTTTCTAGAAACAGTCTAAGGATGAGTTTAATAAAAAACCTTTAATTTATTTAGAGGACTGAAGTTCTACTTGGATAAATGGAAAGATTTAATTGAAGAAATAGTAGGAACTACTGTAGGTTAGATGAAGAAAAGTCAATGACTTCATATTACTTAGATCTATAATAAATACACTTGGCACCAGCATTCAGGAGATCAGTAGATACATTTCATTGGGAAAGTCTGCAGTCAGGCACCTCTCCAAATTACTGTGGAGCAATGATGTTAGTTTGAGGACCAAGGTGTCCCTAGTTCAGACCATTGTCTTTTCAGTCATTTCCTTTGCATCTGAGAGTTGGACAATGAATAAGGATGACAGAAGAATTGATGCCTTTGAGTCATGGTGTTAGAGGAGAGTACTGAATATTCCACAGATTGTCAAGAGAGTAAACAGGTATGTTTTGGAGAGGGGAAGCCACATTGCTCCTTGGAGGCAAGGACAGGTTTTGTCTCACATACTTTGGGCATGTTGCTAGGAGAGGCTCTCCCTTGGAGAAGGATATCATGCTTGAAAAGGTGGAGGGACAGTGAAAAAGAGGAAGACCCTCAGGCAGGTGGATTCACATAGTGACTGTAGCATTGGGCTCGAGTGTGTCAGAGATTGTGAGGTTGGCACAGAATAGAAGAGGGTTCAGATCTATGTTTATACGGTCACTTTGAGTTGTACTTGACTCAGTGACATCTAATTATAATAATAAATACAAATTTTATGTTTGGCATCTTAGTATAAAATCATTTAGTGCCATGAATACCAAAATAAAAAGTATTCTTTTGTTCTTAATAAGCTTGTTAAGCAACAAAGATAAATCATGAAGTATATTTGAGGTGGTTAAATTACATCATGAAACCATGCTTTAAAAAGACAAAAAAACAGGCGAGCTCTGGTGGCCTAGTGGCAAGAAGCTGCAACTGCAAGCTCAGAGGTGCAGAGTTTAAAACCACCAGATACTCTGCTGGAGAAGGAGGAACAGTATCCTCCTGTACCAGTCAGATCTGATTTGACGGTACACACACACACACACACACACACACGAAACAAAAAAAATACAAACAAACAAATGTTCTTATGGAAAATGACATTAGCGACTCAAAGCTGAGAAAGGATCTAGATCCTATAAAACTTAGAGTTGTTGTTATGTTCTGTTGTGTCACTTGTCATGGGGACCCTATATACAACAGTCCTGAACCCTGCTCTATCTTGTATAACATTATTGTATCTGACGCAACTATCCTCATTATTAAAGTCACTGAATCAATTCATCTCATTGAGGGTCTTCCTCTCTTACACTGTCCCTTCAGCCTCCCAAGCATGATGTCCCTCTCTAAGGACTGGTTAGTCCTTGCAGCATGCCAGAAGTATGTCAGACAAAGCTTCACAATCCTTGCCTCTCAGGAGCAGCCTGGTTTCACCCTCTGTGGGACAAACCTATTTGTTTTCCTAGCAGTGGATGGTGTATTCATGGTACTTCTCTCCAGTACCACAGCTCAAAGGCATCCATTCTCCTTTAGTCATCCTTCATCATTTTCCAGCTTTCTGATGCATAGCAAGTAATTGCAAGAACTATGGCCTGGGTCAGACATACTTTAGTCTCCAGACTGACATTGTTGATCTTCAGTACTTTGGAGAGGTCTCTGACAGCAGGTTTTCCCAATGCAGTTGATCTTTTGATTTCCCGGCTTCTGGTACCAAGCGTGTTGATTGTGGAGTTAAGCCAACTGAAGCACCTTCTATCATGATGCTGCCAGTCGGCTCATGGTGAGAATCTTTGTTTTCTTTATTTTGAGCTTCAATCCATATAGATGGGAAATGAATTACAGATATTGGGCAATAGAGTCAGAGAAATATAGAGGGGACAGCGACTCAAATTCTGAGTATTCTGGGAATCACCTTAAATAAGTGTGATAAGAAAATGTTCTGATCACTTGTTAAAAAAATTGCAGTATTAGAATAGAGGAGTAGAAATAGTGGGATTGTTACTATATGTTGTCATATAGTAACCTCAGATATAGACATCCTTTAAAGTTTTTGTTTGATTCACTGTCTTAATCTTGCTTAATCTTATTTTTTTCTGGCAATCTAAGTAAGAGTGGGAACATATGAAATAAACGAGCAGTGAGCAGGTATATATTGTTTCATTATCTGGATGAAAATAAAAACCTTCTTATCCCTTACTGGAAGCCTTTTATAGTGTGACAGACTACCTTTTAAAAGAATTTTATTTTACAGATGTCCATGACATACTAGCACTGCTGAACAGTGGTTTGGTTGTTTAAATCTTTTCATTAGTTGAGAATATTGCCAGTATCTCTGTCCATTGATTTATTGTTTATAAAGTTCTTTTGCTGCCAGACTCATCATGCTGCTATACTTTATTGTATCCACATATTATTTAAGGCAGAAGACTGTGCACTGTTCACAATAATTTGAAAGTTTAAGAACTACATGAACACAGATTTATTTTGTTTTTTCCCCCAGTACTAAAATGTATTTGGATTCTCAAGACAGTTAAAGTTTTGTCAAATTGATCTTGCCACAATACTCTTGTTCTACAGACCTTTCTCATCATTATTATATAAAATTACAATGACATTGCTGAGATTTTTGAGGGGGATAGGAAAAATATTACATCAAGTGTTGATAGTGATAATAAATGATGCTAGCAGTCAAGTTTTTCATGAGCTAGAATGACCAATTCTACATTTCTACATCAACTTTGAATAACAGATTTGTTTTCATGAATATAAATTGATATGAAACTACTTAATGAGAGAATAAGCAGCATGATAGCCATTTGTGGGCTTGTTACAAATAAATATTTTATATCAAGAGACAGATTTTGGAGGGAAAATGAGATTCTTTCAGAAGTTAATAAATTGATAAACTTAAAATTACACTTCAGTTTTGGCACAAATATTCTGATACTCTGCACAAATAAAATGAAGATTTAGAAATCATATCTGCCTACTTTAATAAATGTAAAAGCTTTATTAATTGGTAACTGTATATTAGGAATTGTTTCAAGCATTTGGGATAAACCAGTAAAGGAACTTACATTCTTAGATTGGAGAGTGAGGGAAAGGATAGATATGAACAAAATTAGCACTAAATAAATAAGTCTCATAGGCTTATAAAAGGTAAGAAGTACTGTGGAAAAAGGATGCAATAGAACAGGCTTAACTGGATTAAATTAGATATATTGCATTTGGAAGTTCAAGTGGAAAAATTTGATAGAGTGATTATGATAGGTCCTATTGATAAAGTGAGATTTAAACATTTGAAGGAGATTAAACAACCAAGGAAATATGGAGGGAAGAACCATATAGCCAGAAGAAAAGCCTTTTAGTAAACTTCACTGGTGGTGTTTAGGAACAGTGAAGAGGCTAAGGTAGATAGAGGAGAATCAGTTTGGGAGAATGATAATAGAGTTTTTTTAGCCAAATACTTTGAGAGAGGGAGTTTTTTTTTTTTAACAAAAAGAGTATCATTTAAGTTTTAATTGGGTCACTCTGGTTGCTCAGTTGAGAATAGATTTTAAGAGTCAAGGGTGGGCTCTATAATCCAGGTACTTTTGTCCTTGAACCCTCCTAACTGAAACATGCAGAGAAGGCTTGGGATTTTGTAAGCCAAAGGATAAGAGGAGCGGACCTGCCTCAGATTCTGTAAGACAACACATCCCTGTCCTCTATAATCAAGATACTTTCATCCCTGAACCTTTCTGAATTCAACACACAGAGAAGGCTTGGGATTTCTTAAGAACAACATCACCCTATTTCAGGCCCTCAAGCCAAAATGGGGAGTACTGATATATAGGTCCTTCCCAGAACATCACCCTCTCCTGGGACATTACACACAGCATCACATCTACCAAGAAAGGATTCACATAATGTTGAGAAAGCAACAGGCAGCCTAAAACATTAAGAAGAAACAAAATAACCCTTCTCCTAAAAAAATAATAGCATATTGCAGCCTCATGAATATCCCAAACACAGAAAACTAGGAAAAAATATGTTGCTATGGAGTTTGCTTGGCTCCACAGTCAACACTCTTGCACCAGTAGCCAGGAAATTGAAAGGCGCATTGCCATGGGAAAGTCTGCTGTTAGGGACCTCTCCAACGTATTGAAGAGCAATGGTGTCTCTCTGGAGACTAAGGTGCGTCTGATACAGGCCATGGTCTTCACAATCACTTGTTATGCATCAGAGAGTTGGACA
>NW_006399992.1:3282801-3288270 GCF_000299155.1 Elephantulus edwardii | reverse complement strand
GGATAATTGGGATGGGAGTGTCAGAGACAGTGTGATTGGCACAGGACAGAGCAGAGTTTAGGGCTGTTGTACATAGGGTTGCTATGAGTCGCAAGCGACTCGATAGCACATAACAACAACAACAACAACGGAGTGACTTGAACACAGCTACAGAAGAAGGTGCAAATGGTGGGGGGGAAAAACAATGGAAACCATTAAAAACGCTAGAAAAGTACTAAAAAAAAGAAAAAAAGAAAGTGAATCCTCCAGAGACAGGGAACCAGAAGAAATATATCAGGGAAGATCAACTTGAACAATTGTAGAAGAAAATGCAAAAGATGGAAGAACGAATTGAAACTATAGATGAAGACTTAAAGAACTTAGATCATCACAAGACAGAGAGGGCACAACCAACATAGTACTGGAAATAGCAGAAATATATGAAAATGCAATCAATAATATTAAAACCAAAATGGCAGAAATGTTCAACATGCTGAAGGAACAAAAAGTAGAACAGAAGAGATGAAACAGAGAGTTGGTGAGCTGGAAGACAGGAGTGTCAGTAGAAACATAATAGAAGAAAAATCAGAGATGAGACAAAAAGATACGAAGAAAATATTACAATCATGTGGGATGACATCAAAAGGAATAACATATGTATGATTTGAATGTCCAGAACATGAGAGGGACAGACAAATCACTGAGAAAATTATGGAAGAGGTGCTAGAAGAAAATTTCTTCGGTATGATGAAGAATGGAGAAATTCACATCCAGGCAGCTCAGTGAACACCAAATAGCCTAGATCAAAATAGGAAAAAACATCAAGACGTATCATGGTCAAATTCTCTAGATTAAAAGAGACATGGATGGGCACAAGTGAATTAAGATATTGTAGTAATCTAACCCAGGTGAGGGATGAGTGTACCAGAGTAATATAAGTGGATTCTGGATCTATGTATTTAGAAAGTAGACCAAATAGGATTTGCTGTTATTAAATGTACAGGGTGAAAAAAAGAAAATAAACCCAGAATTATTCAAGCTTTTGTCTTCAGAATGATGAATATGATTATGTATTTGATGAAATCTGGTATAGTGGTAAGAAGCTGCACTACAATCTCAGTGACACAGTTTTAGTCCACCAGTTGCTCCATAGAAGAAAGATGGTCAGTCTTCTCCTGTGCAATTTACTGACTCTGGAAACCTACTGAAGGGTCGGCTTTGTATTGGTTCTGACTCAATGGTACTCAACAAAATCATTGGAAAGATTTTTATGACATTTCAAGAAAATATTTTAGTAGTTAGAATTCCAGCTGACAATTATTTAAAAATATCTCTGAGTGAAGGAGCCCCAGGAGCACAATGAAGGTCAGCTTCTAACTGAAAGTTTGACAGTTTGACCCCATACAAACAGGGTTCAAACTGTAGCAGCGGCTTTTCTCTTGTAAAGATTACAGCCTAGGACATCCCATGGACTACTTCTGTGTTGTCAAATGGAATTGGTAATGAGTCAAAATTGACAATATTTTATAATGGTACTAAATCAAGCACTGTTGTTTTTGTATACCATTGATTGGGAACAGACTCATAGCTGACCTTCCAACAGGTTTTCAGAGGCAGTTAATCACACAAGAGGAGACTGCCAGCCCTTCTCCTGTGGAGCAGCTGGTGGAAGTGTGTGCCTCTGGGATTACAACACAGTTTCTTACCACTAAGCCACCAGAGCTCCCTAATAAAGCAGTATACATAGTTTTTCTATAAGTTAGGTTTTGTTATTAATCTCTGCCTTATATAGGATCTCTAAACAGAAAAATAAGACATGTACATACAAATACATAGAAAGGTATTTACTTCAAGGAAATGGCTCATGTAATTGTGATGGCTGACAAACCCTAAATCTATGTTACCTCATAATATTTTAGGGACTAATGAATCAAAATTCTGCATGTCAGTTGGCAGGCTGTAGATATTTTCATGTTTATATCCTGAATCCACAGTCCAATGGTAAGAAGAGTGCAGAGTCGAGAGAGACACAATACTCTACCAGAACATCCAATTATATTCTGGAGAAAGACCACATCCCCAACGAAACTGCCAACTGTATGGTTGACTACATTATGGAAAGTGATTAAATTACATGACACAAAGATGGAATCCATTTAATGGGGGAAATGTCACTTTAAAAAAATGTTGGCAAAACTGGTTATCTGTTTGCATAAAACTGAAACCTGGTCCATACAGCATATACAGAAACATAATGTGAAATGGATCAGGACCTAATCATAATACCTAAAGCAAAAACTACCAGAGTAATATCTATCTGTGCTTCATTGACTGTGTAATGGCATTTGACTGTGTAGCTCACAACAAATTGTGGCTAACCTTTAGGAGAATAGGATTCCCAGAACACTTGTTTATGCTCATGCAAAACCTATCTGTAACCCAAGAAGCAGTCCTCAGAACAAAGCAAGGCAACACTGCATGATTCAAAATGAGTAAAGGAATGCATCAGGGATGCGTCTTGTTGCCATACCTTTTCAATCTATATGAAAAGATCATTTGGGAGGCTGGACCCTATCGAGGAGGAATGTGGCCTTAGGATTGGAGGAAGACTCACCAACAACCCACTTTTTGCAGATGACACAACCTTGCTTGCTGAGAAGGACCTGAAGCACTTGCTGTAGAAGGTCAAAGACTACAGTCTTGAATATGAATTGAAGATCAACATCAGGAAGACAAAAATTCTCACCATTGGACCAATTGGCAGCACCATGATAGTTGGAGAATAGATTGACATTTTTAACAATTACAGCTTTCTCAGGTACACAGTAAGCACTCTTGGCAGCAGCAGTCAGGATATCAATAAAATGAATTGTACTGGGAAAATATGCTGTCAGGGACCTGTCTAGAATACTGAGAAGCAACAGTGCCATTCTAGAGACCAAGGTGTGCCTGATCCAGGCCATGGTCTTAACAATTACTTGCTGTACAGCAGAGAGCTGACAATGACTAAGGATGACAGAAGAATGGTGCTAGAGAAGAGTCATGAACATACCATGGACCACCAAAAAAACAAATAGGTTTGTCTTGGAGAGGGTGAAACCAAGTTTCTCCACGGGGGCTAGGATTTTGAAGCTCCTTCTCACATACTTCGGGCATGTGACTAGAAGGGACCGGTCCTTGGAGAAGAACAGCATGTTTGGAAGGGTGGAGGGACAATGCAAAAGAGGAAGATCCAGAACGAGATTGATTGATAGAGTAAGAGGGGCAATGGGAGTAGTTGTGTCAGAGTCAGTGAGATTGGCTCAGGATATGTTTCAGAGGGTTGCCATGAGACTCAGGTGAATTGACAGAACATAACCACAGCAACAACATAAAGGTGGGAAAATGGACCAATTTAGGAACCCTATTCTTTTTCAAGGTAAAAAGCAAAGACAGATTTATTCAAACAGATAACATCTTAGAGAAGGATTGCACCATCCTCCAAGGAAAGGAAATAATGGAGGAAGCCTGGAGCCTATTCTTTTGACCACCAGAAATCTCTGGAAAAAACTAAACAGTAGAGGATAAACTATAAAACTGTTGTTGTTGTCATGTGCTATTGACTCTCTTGCAACTCCTAATGACCCTATGTACAACAACCCTATACCCTGCTCTATCCTGTGCCAATCTTATTGTCTCTGACACACTTACCCTAGTACCCCAGTCATTGAATCAATCCATCTCAAGGGTTTTCATTTCTTTCTCTGTCCCTCCACTTTCTCAAGCATGATGTCTCTCTCCAAGGACTTTTCCCTCCTTGCAACATGTCCAAAGTAGGTCAGACAAAGCTTCAGAATCCTTGCCTTCAAGGAGCAGCCTGGTTTCACCCTGTCCAGGATGAACTTGTTTGTTCTAGCTGTCCAAGTTGTATTCAATACTTTTCTCCAGCATCACAACTCAAAAGCATCAATTCTCCTTCTATCACCCCTACTTATTATTCAACTTTCTGATTCATAGCAAGTAATTGTAAAGACTATGGCCTGAATCAGGTGCACCTTAGTTTCCAGACTGACATTGTTGTTCTTTAGTATTTTGTAGAGATCTCTGACAGCAGTCTTTCCTAATGCAATTTGTCTTTTAATTTCCTGGCTGCTGGTACCAAGAATGTGGATTGTGGACCCAAGCAATCTTCATTGTCTATTATGATGCTGCCAATCAGCCCATTGGTGAGAATCTCTGTTTTTTTAATGTTGAGCTTCAATACATATTGAAGGCTGCCATCCTTAACCTTCTGCAGCAAGCGCTTCATGTCATCCTCAGTTTCAGCAGACAGGGTTGTGTCTTTGCATAATGTAAACTAGAAAATTAAGATCTCCTAAACACTAAATCCTCTGTGTATCAAAAAATTTCCCCAAAAGAGAACTTATGGGCTGGGAAAAATTATTTGGCAATGACATATCCAACAAGGACTCATCTCTTAAATTTACAGAAAACTCAGTGCCCCAACAAGAAGAAAGTACAATTACAAAATCGGCTGAAGCTATGAATAGACATTTCACCAAAGAAGACATCAGATGATCAGCAAACATATGAAGAAATGGTCAAGATTATTAATCATTGTTGTTGCTAGGTGTATTGAGTCAAATACAACTCATAGCTATCCTATGAACAGTAGATTTGAGCCATGTTCTATACTATGCCATCTTTATAATCTCTAACGTACTTGGGGCTTTTCTGCAATCATTGTGTTTATCCATCTTATTAAGGGTCGTCTTCTCTTTTGCCTGTTCTCCACCTTTCCAAGAATGATACCCTTCTCCAAGGAATAACCTCTCTTAAAAATATACAACATAAGTAGTTAAATGAAATTTAGAACACTTAGAGATAGAAATCAAATTGCTTATCACTGTAAATAAGAAGTATTACTCTGGAAAAGATAAGTTGGAAGTTTGGTTTTGTTATACTCTAATCTCTTCTGAAATATCTAACTTATGCTTACATATCTTTTATTGTACCTAACTTTCAGGTTGACTGTTGAATAACCTTTGTTTTCCTATAGGGATTTGACAAATTCTGAGACTATAGAATGTAACTGAATACTAGAATAATTTCTGTTAACTGTCTTGATTAAGATGACAAATGTCATATGTTAAAGCCTCATCATTAAATATTGTCAAAGTCATTATTAAGTCAACTTAACTTTCAAGTGAAAAGTAACTAGTTTTTAAAATTCTGAAACATTTGACTCCTAAATGTTATTCTAAGCGGCAAAATTTAGAAGTATTTTCAAAGAGTTCCCGTATTTCAACTATATACAAACCAAGGCATTTGATGATGTAAGTATTTTATTGTAATTATTGAATTAACCTGCCTCTTCTCAGTAGAATGTGCTCTTAATTAGAGACTAGACTGCATTCATCTTCATATCCCTCATGTCCTTTTGAAAAAAATCCCCAAAACACACACAAAACATGATAGTAAATTATTATTCTTATTTATATAGATATATAA
>NW_006399992.1:3278998-3282670 GCF_000299155.1 Elephantulus edwardii | reverse complement strand
TAAAAAATATTGAAATAATATTTCTCAAGGGACCTCAGGTGCTATAGTCAATAGAGAGTTGTGCTGCTAATCCAAAGGTCATGCCTCTCTGGAGACTCATATCCACTAACAGTTCTGCCAAAGAAAGACATTAATCTCTTTCTGTGTGATTTACAGCCTCAGAAATCCAATGGAGGGTCATCTGTGGGGATGTTCTAACTTGATAGTAATGAAAGAGAGAAAATGGCAAGAGAAAATATTTCTTGGAAATTTTACAAGGCATATTTTCTAACAAATTGAGAATGTATATGAAAATTCCGACACAACCTTTCTTCCTCAAACTGAGGAAGTCCTCAAGTGTTTGCTTCAGAAGGTCAAGAACTGGAGTCTTCAAATGAATTGAAGCTCAACATCAAAAAGACAAACATTATTACCACTGGGCCATTTGACAACACTATCATAGATGGAGAAGAGATTGAGATTGTTAATAATTTAAGCTTGTTTGGCTCTACATTCAATACTTGTGGCACTAGCAGTCAAGAATTAGTCTAAAGACTAATTGTATTAGGGAAATCTTTTGTCATGGAGCTCTCCAAAGTGCTAAAGAGTAGTGAAGCAGTCTGGAGACTATGATGTACCTGATTCAGGCCATAGTCTTCTCAGTTACTTCGTATTCATCAGAGAGCTGGACATTGACTAAGGATAACAGAAGAATTGATGCTTTTGAGTTGTGTTGCTGGAGAAGAGTCTTGAACATACATACCATGGACTACCAAGAGAACAAACAGGTCTTGGAGAAGGTGAAACCAAGTTGCTCCTTGGAGGCAAAGTTTTTCAAGATCTGTCTCAAATACTTTGAACATGTGGTCAGGAGGGACCATTCCTATGAGAATACATTGCACTTGGAAAGGTGGAGAGACATCAGAGTAGAAGAAATTTCAGGATGAGATGGATTGACACAGTAACTGGGGTAATGGGATTAGGTGTGTTGGAGATAGTGAGACTGGCTCAGGGTAGGGCATAGTTCAGAGCTATTTTATTGAGTTGCAGATCACTTGATGGTACATAATAACAACATATGAAAATTCTATATAGTGTAAGTTTGTTTAAATTTTCTTTTTTAGCTTCTTTACACAGATAGAAATTTTGTAATTTGTGCTCCAACTGGTTCTGGGAAAACTGTACTGTTTGAACTAGCTATAACCAGATTGCTGATGGAAGTCCCATTGCCATGGTTGAATATTAAAATTGTTTACAGTAAGTATCGATATATTAAAAATTGTATAATAAAGAGTACAGCAAAACTGATCAGTAAACTCAAAAGAAACAATTGATAAACATTATGTTTTTCTACATTTTAAAAAGACTTACTAGAATTGATGTCTGTTAAATTAATTTGAAAATACGCTTTCCCAGAGTTACATATAAAACTAGTATTTGCATTAAAAGGTTGACCTCTTCACACTTATTATTTTTTTAAAAAAACAATCAAAAGAAAACATTTGGTAATATTAGAGATTTCCTAAGGAACATATACTCTTCATCTTTAGTTGTTGTTTTAAAAAAATAATTTTCACTAGATTAATATATGAACATAGGTTTAAAAAAATCAAAAAAGGGCATAGAGTGAAAAAATCATATTTTTTTTATCCTACCTTTCTCACTCCTACTCACACTTCTCAGAGGCAATTCTGTATAATGATTTTTCTTTTTCGTTTTTTTATTATTATCTTTATACCTCTAATTAAGAGGTTTATGTGATTGCAAAAGCAACAGACACAATGTGAGGGTGGCCGAGTCTGACTTCTACCTGCTTCATAAAGGGGAACTGTCCCCATCAACAGCATCCATATACCCAAACAAATGGCTACATGGTCCTGCACCTATTTCTACCAATCTTTGGGTTCAGTGTTTGTTACAACTTGACTCACACACAGACTTGACTCACAGTCTGGTGTTTACTAGGGAAATAGGTGGGGGAGTGGGAGAGGCAAAGACTAACAATGTAAGTACAGGATTCGATTAGAAGTCCCAAGCCAGATTAACAAGGCACAATTCCTCATTTTGTGAAAGTCCAGGTTCAGTTCAGCACAATACAAGGAGCCTGTGCTTTCCTCAACCATCCAACAGTTAAAAGACATCTTCTCAGTCATCTCAGAGCAATTACATCTTTTCTATTATTAATTTCTAATTTTGTAGCATTATGGTCGGACAAGATGGTTTGTATTATTTCTATGTTTTTTAATTTATTGATGCTTGCCTTGTGACCTAGAATGTGATCTATTCTAGAGAATGTTCCATGCACATTCGAGAAGAAGGTATATTGTGCTTTTTTGGGGTGTATTAGTCTATAAATATCTTTGAGGTCAAGTTGGCTTATTGTGTGGTTTAATTTTTCAGTATCTCTGTTGAGTTTTTTTCTGGTAGTTCTATCTTTTCTTGAGCGGGGTGTATTGAGGTCTCTGAGCACTATAGTAGTGTTGGTCTATTTCCTTTTTCAGTTTTGTTAATGTTTGTTTTATGTATTTTGCTGGTCTTTCATTTGGTGCAACAAGACATCTTTTCATTTAGTCATCCAGCAGGCAAAATCTTTAACTGTAGCTCCATCTTCAGGGATCCTCTGGTTACACCTTGCTATAGTCTCTTCACCGTCCACACAGTTTCTTCGCCCTCTCTCTGCAGTGTGGAAAGTGCAGTCTTATACTGATTTCACAACTGTTGATGATTTGCAAGACCATGTGTCTTCAGTTAAGGTAGCTGGAAACCATGCACCAAATGCAGGTTAATGCAATGGACATAAAAGCCAATTTCCAAGGTTTCTGACACCACAAATATCCATTTTAACATCTCAATATTCAGAAATGTTGATAATTTTCATGCTAACTTTATTACGCAGAAGTTGTGAAAATTATTTTAAATTTTCATTGACATTCAAAATTTATCATTTACATTACTATAGTGGCACCAATAAAAGCATTGTGTCATCAGCGTTTTGATGACTGGAAAGAAAAATTTGGACCAATAGGATTGAATTGTAAGGAGCTCACTGGAGACACCATCATGGATGATCTGTTTGAGATTCAACATGCCCATATTATTATGACAACTCCAGTAGGTGTTATTCATAACTATTTATTTATTTGAAAATATATTTTTCTTTTTCTAAGAAAAAAATACAAAAGAAAATACAGGGTAAAATATAATTGTAATATAAAAATAAAATGGAAAAAGGGCTTGTACTTGGTATATTAAAAATGTCTACAGATTAGTGAGGAAAAGACAAATGACCAATCCTAGAAAATGAGCAAAAGATATAATAGATAATTTTAAATTATAGATCATATTTAATCATGTGTATTGCTTTTATTCTTTATATAAGCACTAGATGTTATATATAGTCATGTCTGTATGTGCATACTGAGTTTTATAGGGAAAAATTAAAATAAAACAGAAGCTTCCCTAATTTTTGTTGTTAAAATTAAAAAATGATGGAACCCTAGAATTTCTAACATATTGGTAAGATGGTAAAAAATAATTTTTAGTCTTTAAAGCTTTTTCTGGGATAATTTTAAGGTCAGTTAAAATAATTCCTGTAATTTATGACAAGCTGTCGTAAATATTTTGTGTATTCATAGTATTTCTAATAATTCCTTATTTGTTGTTGTTGTTGTTATGTGCCGTTGAGTCGTTTCC
>NW_006399992.1:3276281-3277645 GCF_000299155.1 Elephantulus edwardii | reverse complement strand
CCCCCCCCCAGTTCGCTCCCGTCTTTGAAAGGTAAAAGAAAAATTCTTTTATTAGTATACGATCCACCTGCATCCCAGCCCCCACCGCCCCAAGTACCTTCACTGTGCAACCTTAATTCTGGACTCTTGTGAGAGAACCATAATACCCTATCATATATTGCTTTTAAACTGTTCTCTCCCTCATCTGTTTGAATCTTTCCTATTCCTTTATAAACAAGCCCTCCAACCCCCCCACTGCCCCAATTACCCACTAAACTCTCCTATTCTAGTGATTTCCACTCTTCCCCACTTCCCCATTCATTTTTGGACATTTATACACATCTATTAGTTATCTTTCTGTTTTTATAATAGTGGTCTTATGCAGTATTTGTTCTTATGAAACTGAATTAGTTCACTCAGCATAATGGTCTCTAGACTAGCCATTTGGTCTTACAGAAACTTTTTTCTGTAATTCAGCTAATCAATTTATTTAGCAAATATAGACAATTGTGGCTATCTCATAAAATGTTGTTGTTGTGGTGTACCATAGAGCCAGAACTTACCCATAGCTGACCCTCCAGCATGTTTTCAGAGGCAGTTAATTGCATGGGAGAAGACTGCCCATAGAGCAGCTGGTGGCCTCGAACCACATGCCTTTGGGATTGCAGCACAGCCTCTTGCCACATAAAATTTTGTTGATCCCTTTTAATTAAACATATTCTTGGTGGAAATTTGTTGTTGTTGCTGTTGTTATGTGCTTTGAGTTGCCTATGACTCATAGGGACCCTGTGAACAAAATCTCTGAAGCCTAACCTGTCCTGAGCCAGTCTCACTGACTCTGACACATCTATATCCATTTCCCTAGTTACTGTATCAATCTGTCTCATCCAGAGTCTTCCTCTCCTGTGCAAACCCTCCACCCATCCGAGCATGATGTCTTTCCCCAAGGATTGGTCCCTCTTGGCCACATGCCCAAAGTCTGTGAGACAGAGCTACAAAATCCTAGCCTCCAAAGAGAAACATGGTTTTACCCTCTCCAAGACAGATCTATTTGTTTTCTTTGCAGTCGGTAGTATGTTCAAGAATCCTTTCCACCACCACAACTCAAAGGCACCAATTCTTCTGTCATCCTTAGTTATTGTTCAGCTCTTTGATGCATAGCAAGTAATTGCAAAGACCATGGCCTGGATCAAATGCACCTTAATCTCTAGACTGACATCATTGCTTCACAATACTCTGGAAAGGTCCCTGACAGATTTACCTAATCCAATTTATCTTTTGACTTCCTGATTGCTGGGTGCCAAAATTGATGATTGTTGAGCTGAGCAAGCTGTACCTGTTAACAACTTAAATCTCTTCTCTTCTCTTGGTACTGCCAATTGGCC
>NW_006399992.1:3252119-3274819 GCF_000299155.1 Elephantulus edwardii | reverse complement strand
TCTTCATGTGCTTGTTGGCCATCTGAATGTCTTCTTTGGTGAAGTGTCTGTTCATATCCTGTGCCTGTTATTCAATTGGATTATTTTCCTTTATCTGCTTCTGTTATCCTTAGTGATTGTCCAGCTTTCTGATGCAAAGCAAGTAATTGTGAAGACTAATGACTAGATCGGGTGCACCTTAGTCTATAGACTGACATAGTTGCTCTTTGGTACTTTGGAGAAGTTTTTGATGGCAAATTTTCCTAATGCAGTTGATCTTTTGATTTCCTGACTCCTGGTGCCAAGAGTGTTGATTGTGGACTCAAGCAAGCTGAAATTGTTTAACAATCTCAATTTTTCTCTTTCAGTCATAGTATTGCCAGTTGGCCCAGTGGTGTGAATCTTTATTTTCTTGATGTTGAGCTTCAGTCCATATTGTACACTACAGTCTTTGGTATTCTGCAACAAATGCTTTAGATCCTCCTCAGTTTTGGCAAATAAGATTGGGTTATCTGCAAAGTGCAGGTTTTTATTGATGAGTCTTCCTCCAATCCTGATGCCACATTCCTCCTCATAAAGTCCAGCCTTCTGAATGATCAGTTCAGCATATAGATTGAAAAGGTATGGAGACAAGATGCATCTCTGATACATTTCTTTCCTGATTTTGAACCATGCAGTGTTTCCCTGCTTTGTTCTGAGGACTGCTTCCTGGTCCAGGTATAGGTATCACATAAGCACAATCAAGTGCTCTGGGATTCCCATTCTTATCAATGTTAGCCATAATTTTTTTATGATCCACACAGTCAAATGCTGTTGGACAGGCAATGAAACACAGACATTCCCCTTATACTGTCTTCTTTCAGCCAAGATCTATTTGACATTGTCTATGAATAGAATAGTATTAACTAATATGTAATATTGAATAACACTGTTTTATTAAATACTTTATACCTTGACTTTTTTAAAATAACGTAATCTATAATAGGGCTATTTTTAGCCAAAGAACTTTACTGACAAATTGAAAATTCATTTTTCTTATTTTAAGATTGCAGAGTGGCTTTCCAATGGAGAGAGACCTGCTGTATGTCTGAAGATGGATGAGAATCACAGACCAGTGAAACTTCGAAAAGTGGTCCTTGGATTTCCCTGTAGTAATAACCAAACTGAGTTTAAGTTTGACTTAACTCTCAATTACAAAATTGCCAGTGTTATACAAACATACTCTGATCAGAAACCTACACTTGTGGTATGGATTGTTGGTTGCTTTTTTTTTTAAGTGTAATGTTTCAATTTTACCATGATTAATAAAAAATTATTAATTTTCAGTTTTGTGCAACAAGGAAGGGTGTGCAACAAGCTGCTTCTATTCTTGTGAAAGATGCTAAATTTATGATGACAATAGAACAGAAACAGAGGTATATTTTTTAATTTTTGGGGGAAGTCAATAGACTTTTTAGGGATCATTTAGATGCGATAAAGTAGATTAGTCCTTTAACCTTGGGCAAGTTTCTTGACCTCTGTAAGCCTTGAATTTATCATCTATTAAATAAATATAATAAAGACAAGTTATGTTTGACATTGAGAAGAGTGTGAATCCTAAAACATTTAATTAGGTTTGTATAAAACCTATATCTGCACCAAGAAACTGTGGTACAAATAGAGCAAAGGAACACTGCATGATTTAAAATCAGGAAAGGCATACATCAGGGCTGTTTCTTTTCTCCAAAGATATTCAATCTGTCTGCAGAAAAACAATAATTCAAGAAGGTAGATTATGTGAAAAACAACGTGGCATTGGAATCAGAGGAAGACTCATCAATAACCTGCAATGTGCAGGTGATAAAACTTTGCTTACTGAGAGTGAGGAGACTTTGAAATGCTTGCTGAAAGGATCAAAGACAATAGCTTTCAATATGAATTATATCTCAACATCAAGAAACAAAATTCCTCACCTCCTTAACAACATTATATATGGAGAGGCAATAGAAATTGGTAATGATTTCATCTTGCTTGGATTCATAATCAACAAACACCCTTGGCAACAGCAGCCATGAAATCAAGACATGCTGCATTGGCAAAGTTGGCTATCAGAGACCTCTCTAAAATGCTGAAATGTCCTTTTGAAAACTAAAGTGTACCTGATCCAAACCATTATGTTTTCAATATTACTTGCTATGCATCTGAAAGTTGAATAAGGATGACAGAAGAAGATTCAGTGTCTTTGAGTAGAGTGTTGGAGCAGAGTGCAAAATATTCCGTGGACTGCCAAAAGGACAGACAAATAGTCCTGCAAAGGATGCAGCCAAGAGTGCTCCTTGGAGACAAGGATAGAAAACTTTGTCTTACATACTCTCAGCATATTTTTAGAAGGAGCCAGTCCTTAGAAAAGGACATTATGTTTAGAAAGGTTTAGGGTCAGCAAAGGAGAAGATCTCCAATGAGATGGACTGACACAATGACTCGAATGGAATATGTCAAAGGTGATGAGAATGGCACAAGATAGGGTAGGGTTCAGATACATTGTTACAGGGTCATGATTAGTCATAGTTGACTTGATGGCACTTAACAGCACGCCTCAGTTTTCTCATCTGTCAGAGAAAGATAATAATCTATGACAATTAAATGAGATCTTGAATCTCATTGTAGCTATGATTCTATTTTTATTTTATAGCATCTTTCTTTAAAGGTGATCTCTATTACTGTCTTCCTTTCCTCATTTTCAACCAATATCTATTGCTAAAACCACTCTTGCTAATTGATATGTTAGGAACATCAAACATGTTTGACCACTCACACATTCTTTTAAAACTCTAGATTCTCTTTATCACCCTATTCTCATTTTCTCCCACTTTTTTAGATTCCTGTTCTCCCCTTTCTGCCTCTTCTATCAAATTCTTAAGTGTTTGCATTCTCAATGCCCCAATCTTGGTTTATTCTTTCTCATTCCATACTCCTAGATGATTATATCTACTGAATTGTTTTTTTAAAAAAATTATTTAGGTACATTTTAAGTTTCAGTATTACCATTTATTAACTGTTGTTGTTAGGTACCATTGAGTATGACTTATAGTGACCCTATGAACAGCTGACCTACAACCTGCCCTATCTTGTGCCATCCTCATCATCTCTGACACATTAAAGCCCATTGCTGAAATACCATACCATGCCATTGGGGGTGGTCTTCTCCTTTGCTGACCTTCCATCTTTCTAAGCATGATGTCCCTTTACACCTAGCTACATATCCAAAGTTTGAAAGATGAAGTTTGATTATCTTACCTTCAAGGAACACTTTGGTTGCACATTCCAAGACACATCAGCTTATTGTTTTGACAGTCCATGGAATGTTCAGTACTTTTCTCCAACACCATAGCTCAAAGGCATCAGTTCTTCTGTCATCCATATTCATTGTCCAGTTCTCTGATGCATAGCAGGTGATTGAGAAGACCATAGCCTGAATCAGGGGCACCTTAGTCTTCAAACCAACATAATTACTCTTCAGAATTTTTGAGAGGTCTCTGACAGCAGCTTGCCCAATGTAATATGTCTCCTGGTCTCCTGGATGCTGGTACCAAATGTGTTGAATGTTGATCCAAGCAAGATGAAATAATTGACAACTTCAATCTTTTCTCCATCTATCATAGTGTTGACTCCTGGTCCTATAATGAGGATCTTTCTTTTCTTGATGTTGAGAAGTAATCCTTACTGAAGGCTGTAGTCCTTGGCCTCCTGCAGCCTTTAGTTCATATCCTCTTTCAGCAAGGAAAGTTGTGACATCTACATAACACATTGGTGAGGAGTCTTCAATCCTGATGCTACGTTCTTTTTCGTAGAATCTGGCTTCATTAATTGTTTGCTTAGCATACAGATTGAATAGGTATGGAGAAAGGATACAACCCTGATGCACACCCTTTCTGATTTTAAACTGTGCAGTGTTCTTTTGTTCCATTTGGACAAAAGCTCCATAGTCTAGATATAAATAAGTGTTTTTGGATTTACATTCCTCTTAAGGTAATTTTAAGATAATAAAACATGAAATTAAATATATTAAAAGATATTTAATTTTTTAGAACTTAATACATTTGAGTTTTCTGACATTATCAAGAATAATTCTTAATAATGTTACTATATTTTCACATAGGATACACAAGTGTGCAAATTCTATAAAAGAATCAAAACTGAGAGGTATGTTTATAGATATCTTTATAATGTCAAGTATAGCTAAAAAGGAACAGTTAATAATGAAATGTTAGTAATAACTATTAGATTATTACTTTCTATTATAGATATCTTCATAGAAGGTATTGCCTATCATCATGCTGGTATGGAATTATCAGATAGAAAAATAGTTGAAGGAGCTTTTACTGTTGGAGATATTCCAGTTCTTTGTAAGTAAAACACATTCTTGTGAGTATATATTTTGGAAAAAAAGATGGAGTGAAAAAGAAAAACTTCTAGTATTCTAATTTATTTCTGCTTTTTTTTCCTATGAATATAAACTAGTCATGCATATACATGTGGGAATAAACTCTTTGGGAATGCCTTGTTATTTATCATGTTACTGGATATTTAAAAGTAAAAATTCCATAGTTTTGTTTTAAAATGTGATATTATTTTAGGTTCTAAATTATCTTTATATGAATTTTATTAGATTTATAATATAAAAGAGTAGGGGGCTTAAAGAGAAAGTGTCTTTTAGAAACAATAATTTTTATGGTTTTAATGGAATATTTCCTAATTTGATGCAGTTACTACCAGTACTTTAGCTATGGGAGTAAATTTGCCTGCTCATCTGGTAATTATAAAGTCAACAATGCATTATGTTGGAGGAATGTTTGAAGAATACAGTGAAACAGATATTCTACAGATGATTGGCAGAGCTGGTCGGCCTCAAGTAAGTGACTGAAACTTTACTTTTGTGAGTCACGTTAAATGCACTGTAAAAACCATAACAACAAAACTACTTTTAAGTATTATTTTCAGTAAACAAATGTTTGGAATTCCATACTGTGTTATTTAAAACTAAATGCAACTGGGAAAAAAGTGTTCTAACTACATAATACAAGTGAAGCAGAATGTAACTGCTGTCACTTTCTCTAAATTCCCACTGGTTGAAGAAGAGATAGACTTACAAATGGGTACAATTAAGCGATTTTCTTTGTTTTAAGTTTTGTTTTGTGATTGGGATACTATTGAGATTTTGAGTGGAACAGGTTTTCATTATGCATTGCAGAAATCATATACTTTTTCCTGACACTAAATGTTAGTAGATAACCCCAAGGACTATTATGACAGTGATAAACCAGACTATACACAATTCAGAACATAATTTACTTTGACAAATACATGAATAATGAAGTTATTTCAATAGGTACTAGAACATTTTGGAAGACAATCTTTTCAAAGAGTCTTAAGAACGTATGCAAATTTATCATTTTTATAGGATAAATTATATGTAAGCTACTGCCACTGCTCTTTCAGTTTGCCATACTGTGGTGGCTTGCATGTTACTGTAATGCTGGAAGCTATGCCACTAGTATTTAAAATATTAGCAGGGATACTTAATAGAGCTTTCAGACTAAGAAGCAGAACTAGCCATCTACTTCTGAATTAATTGGCCTTTAAAAACTCTTCGGATAATGGAAGAAAATTTTGGATATGGTGGTGGAAGATAAGCCCATCAGAGTGGGAGGTACTCACAGTACAACTGAGGGAGAGCTGCTTCCTCTAAGTAGAGTCTACTAGAATAATATAGTTGTAATAAAGTTTTCACTCAATGAAAGACCATAATATACTGATGTGGCAAGACTCAAAATGAGGAGAAACAACGGAAAATAATTGGAACATGGATTATACAGATTGTGAATCTAGGAAAATTGCAAGTTTTCAAAAATAAAGATAGACATCTTAGGCATCAGTGAGCTGAGATGGGTTATCATTTGTTCTTCGTTTTATACTATTTCCTCAGATGGTTCATTGTCTACCAAGTCTTTTTGGCACAGTGATTCTGTGTATTCCTCTTATATTCTTTTGATATTTCATGTGCCATTAAAGATTTTGCTCCTAGAATCCTTGAATATTGCAACTCATGAACCAGTAAACCAGTAGTTCTGAAGGAAGATGTTCAGTGAGCTGAGGGCATGGGGGGGCGGGGAGGCTCCAGGAATTCATGGAATACCAACTGAAGTGTTTCAAAAAACAGATGCAGTTCTGAATGTACTCATAAATCTGTGCTAAGAAATTTGCAGAACAGATGCCTGCAAACTGACTAGAAGAGATTCATATTTGTTCTCATCCTCCAAAAAAGGTGATCTAACAGTGTGGAAATTATCATATTTGTTCTCATCCTCCAAAAAAGGTGATCTAACAGTGTGGAAATTACCAAACAATATTAATATCACATGCAAATGAAAGTGGCTCAGGATAGGGCAGGCAACTCAATGGCACATAAAAAAACCCAAGTAAAATCTTGTTGAAGACTATTTTAAATGGCTGGATGTACAGAGAGATTGTGTAGAACACGATGAAGGTAATGAAACACAATGTAAAACAAATTATCGCATGAAAACCAATTAAAATTTTTTTTTTATGGCTGGAACAATACATCCACCAAAAAATGCCAGAAATTTAAGCTGGACTTATAAGAGGCTATGGAACAAGGCATATCATTACTAATGTCAGATTTAATTAAAAGCAGAAAGTGCCAGGAAGATGTTTACTTGTGTTTTATTTGCTGTGCAAAAGCATTTGACTGTGTGGATCAAAACAAATTATGGCTAACATTTAAAAGAATGAGAACCTCAGAACACTTAGTGCTCATGTGAAATCTATACATACACCAAGAAGGAGTTGTCAGAACAGAACAGGGAACACAAGTAAATCAGTAGGATGTGAGTGGTTTGAAATTAGGAAGGTGTGCATCAGGTTTGTATTCTTTATCCATTATTGTTCAATCTATATTCTGAGCAAATCATTCGAGAAGCTGGGACTCTGATGAAGGATATGACATCAGGGTTGGAGGAAGCCTCATCAACAACCTGCCTTATGCAGATGACACACCTTTTCTTGTGGAAAGTGAATATTTGATGTATTTTTTTTTTTTACCAGTGCCCTTAGTACTTTGAACTTCTTCCTTCAATACTACTGTTTCTTAAATTGCAATACTGAAGGATTCTAGGGGCAAAATCTTGAATGATGCAGGAAGCAACAAAAGACTTCAGAGAAAGAGATAATATTTATAACTACATTTTTACAAGATTTTGAAATTAAATTTTCAGATAACAATTCCTACTGATGGAAGCAAAGTAATCTTTTAATATGAAGTGAAATTCTTGACCTGTTGAAGAGAACTGGTATCAATATACTTTCTTTACTAAATTTCTCTATGTGTTTTTTTCAGTTTGACAGTACAGCTACTGCAGTTATTATGACTCGACTAAGTACAAGAGAGAAGTATGTTCAGATGTTAGCTTGTAGTGACACTGTAGAAAGCAGGTAATACAGAAACTATTTCAAGAAGATGACAAAATAGTCTGATGTTTTTTCTTTTTAATAGTGTTATTGGATATTGGTTTAGAGCATCCTAAGAATATTTTCTTGAATTTATTCAACCACTCTTAATAAAATATATACATTTAAGAATGTTTCAGATATCTAGAGATCCTATAGCAGAAAGAAAACAAATGGATGATTTTAACAAGTAGACATGGTTTAGAAGACTACAAGTCCAAATTCAAAGTGCTGATGCTAAGGGGAGAATTTCTGACCATTAGCTATGGAGGAAAAGTCCTTGTTTCTTTGACCTTCTACTCCTAGACAATGTTCGGTGGCTTGCCCTGTCTCTTTCTGTCTCTACTTTTTTTTGCTTGTTAATCTCTTCTATATCTCAGAAGATACTTATTTAACTGATACCCTATATTAATTATGTCTTGTTATAAAGACAACACATTCCCAAAGGGGATTTTAACTAGAGGCATAGGTGTTAGGATTTACACCACAGTTTTGGGAAGCATAGTTAAAAATAAAATTCTAACCATTGACCTCTCCAAGTTTCAATCTTTCTCACTTGGAAACACATTTACTCTATTACATCAAAAGTCTTAAATCAGTTTCAAGTCTAAAATCTCATCATCTGAATCCTTTAACTATGGCTAAGACTTTAGGCATATTCCATCCTGGTATAAAATTTCTCTATATTTGCAAATATTTGAAATCAAGATTATGGGTTTTCAATTTCCAAAGTATAGTGTTGGAACAGGCTTCAAGTACATATATTTGTTACAAATGGGAAAAAATTGGAAGGAAAGAAGGGATAATGGACACCAAACAACTCTAAAAGCCAACAAAACTAATAGCTTTCAAGGCTTTAAAATAATAATCTTCAGTTCTCTGAGACCATACAGTAATAGCTCTGTGCTCCAGAATCTGGTTGTTGGTCACATTAGCTTTCTGGTAAAGACCACTTGATTCTGAGCTTCAGCTATCCTTTTTTTTTTTAAATTTTATTTCACTAGTTTTAATGAACATTTACAGAGATTTTTTATTTCCATTCATTCATTGATCACTTTTTTCAGCTATCCCTTCTAATCCAGTAACCTTCAAATTAAGCTGGCTATAAAAACAGTGTGGCTGGCATGGGCTTGACAGAATTTTATCTCCATTAACTAACTCTATAAGGGAGACGAATCCCATCAAGAATATCAGTGTCACAGTGAGGCCCAGATATGTCCCCAAACTCATACGCCTTCTGTCATTTCTAGCACCAACCATCCCTCTCACTACTCTTCATACTCTTTTGCTAGATTAACTAGTTTGTTACAATGGCTTCACAGAACTCACAGATAATACGTATAATTATGAGTTTATTAAAATAACAGGTTACAATTCAGGTCAGAAACACTTGGGATGCAGTTCCTTAATCAGGCTTCTTCTCAGGCAGGCCTCTCTCAGACCTTTGGCCTCAACTCTCTGGGCCCTACTATGCACTCAAGCATATGTTAAAAACATCTTTTTTTAGTTTTGCCAATTATCTACTCCCATGCCCCTACTCACAGTCTGCCAGTAAGTCTAGGCCAGTGTGATCAGTGCTGGCTCCAAGGGGTGGCAGATTGTGTTCAGCTCTGTCTTGTCATACCTGTTTGTGAATCTCTACCACCTCTACTGCTGTCATTGCTGCTTTAGTCTTGTTTCATCTTGCTCAGTTATCTTTGCTCCAGAGGATACACTGCATTCTCTGTCTTTTCTTTCTTAACAGTAGTGAGAGTCTCACTTTCTGCCTCTAAACCTGCTCAATTTAAGCCTGGTAGGATGGCAGAACTGATCAATCTATCATTAGGAGTCTACATGCCCTATTTATATGTTCTTACCCAAAAGGTGCTGTTTACATTATTGGCAAGTTATCAACACCTAACATTTCAGCCATCCTAGCCAGTCACATGGTGAAACTCAAAGCCAATGGATGTAAAAGTCATATTGTATAACTCACTAAACCACAGTGGCCCTATTCTCTGAGTCCATTTGAGTAGCTGTTCTGCTCTCTTAAACCTCAGCAGGCTGTGTTCTTTTGCCCTTTGGGTATGACAGTCTCACCTCTTCAGCTTAAGTAAGTGGTCCTATCCCCCTGGCACAATTTAACAGCAGCCCCACATTCCAGAACTCAGATCCAACTCTTTACAACCTAGAAGACTATGACACCACCCTTTGATATTATGAAAGCTCTGCTACGTGTGCTAGTCCTAATCTTCTGCAGATCTTTTGCTAATCTTCAAGCTGTGCCAGGGATGGTCTTTTTCTTGTCTTGGAGGATAACAGATGTATATCCTTTATTCTGTTTTCTGTGTATAGCATATTCTTTGCCATTTGTAGTTCGTCCAACAGTCTCTCTGAAGCGCTCTCTCTTCCATTGCGGTCAAGTCAGAACCATCCCATATCTGTCCCTCTAACAGGTTGTCAGAAGCTGTAAATAGAATGGGGATTTTTTTTTGCATCTTTCCTCAATGGTAGCTTTGAACTAAATGCCTTTGGCTTGCCAGTGCTTCTCTTTACCCGCCAGGCCACGGAGGCAATGTAGACATTTCCTATTTATTCCCAGGATGTAATCTTTATGGGAAGAGGCTGTTTCATACTCCTCCTGGGACTCAATGGCAGTGGGAATAGTAAAAGTAGCTTTGAGGTTAATGCAACTCCATACCGACTTAGCCACCAGAGCTCCCTTATGGCTAGAAATTCAAATTTAGAGTGTCAGCAACGTGAAAAGTCTTCCTTCCTCTGTAAGTTCTAGAGGAGGATCCGTTCCTTTTTTGAGCTGCTTTTCCTGGATGAATTTCATGTACCTTGGCATGTTTCTACTTCTGTTGAATGCTTGCTTAATCTCTTTTATATCTCAAGAGATTGATTTAAGACATACATACCTATACTAATCCTATCTCATTAATATGACAATGATAGCACATTCCCAAATTGAATATAACCACCCACACCTAGGTAAAATTTACAACATATAATTTTGGGGGCACAGTTTAATCCATACAAAAGAAGTGTAATTGTCAAAAAAGAAAAGATAACAAAATTGTTTTATTCAACTGTGTTTCTTACTTAACATGCAATTAAGAGGAAATCTGGATCTTTTTAATAGGAGGAGTAATATTTCTCCATTTCTTTAATTTTTTTTAATTATAGAGAGATAAGCAATCTGAGACCTTTCAGTACTATATCTGGTTGTATTGTTCTTGTAATCTGTTTTACATAACAATAGAGTAGAGAAGAATTTTAATCCTTTTTAACAGTAGAATATGCTTAATTTTAAAATTTCTTATATGTTTTTATATTAGCTTATTTTTTATGAATTCTTAAAGTAGTAATGAATATATAAATTACTAAAGTTTTGAAATTAAGAGTTACAATTTTGAAATATATATTACTAATGCAATGTTTTTCCCTGTTAGTTTGCACAGACATCTTATTGAACATTTAAATGCAGAAATAGTATTGCATACCATCACAGATGTGAATATTGCTTTGGAATGGATACGATCAACATTGCTTTATATCAGAGCCTTGAAAAATCCATCTCATTATGGTTTGTTACTTTGACTTGAAGAAGTAATAATTTTTTTTTAATTTTTTCAGGTTTTTATTATTATTTTATTTTTTTGATATTTTAACAGAAGTTTACAGAAAACTTGTGTTTCCATTCATTCATTGTTGTACATTTTCTTCTCTACCCCTCTAGTTCACTTTTCTCTTTAAAAAGATTCTTTCATTGTTGCACAATTTCTTCCCTCCCCTCACCCATTTAAATAGATGAGGGAAAGAACTGTCTGATATAATTAGTTATTATTTGCATGACAACAGTCCAGAATGAGAGGCGCAAATACCTTTTTTCTTTCTTAAAATTAAAAATTAATTTTCATTTCTTTCTCATTACTTTATTAGTAATGTTTGGGGTTTTTTATTGAGCTATAATTTAAATTACTCAAATATTAGGTATAAAATTGTTCACAGCTTTAGTTTGCTTATCTCCACAGTCAACACTCTTGGCACCAGTAGCCAGGAAATTAAAAGGCATATTGCTATAGGAAAAGCTGCTGTTAGGGACCTCTCCAAAGTACTGAAGAGCAGTGGTGTCTCTCTGGAGAGTAAGGTGCATCTGATATATGCCATGGTCTTTGCAATCACTTGTTGTACATCAGAGAGTTGGACAATGACCAAGGAGGATAGAAGGAGAATTGATGCCTTTGAGCTGTGGTGCTGGAGAAGAGTATTGAGAATACCTAGGAAAACAAACAGATTTGTCCTGCAAAGGGTCAAACCAGGTGGCTCCTTGGAGGCAAGGATTCTGAGGGTTTGTCTAACATACTTTGGACATGTTGTGAGGAGAGACCGGTCCTTGGAGAAGGACATCATGCTTGGGAGGGTGGAGGGAAAGCGCAGGAGGGGAAGGCTCTCTATGAGGTGGATTGATTCAGTGACTGGGATAATCGGGATGGGAGTGTCAGAGACAGTGCGATTGGCACAGGACAGAGCAGAGTTTAGGGCTGTTGTACATAGGGTCGCTATGAGTCGCAAGCGACTCGACGGCACATAACAACAACAACAACATTAAGGTTTTGTTTAAATTCATGAAACACTTTTTTTCAATATCATATTTAATAAGACTATTGTTTAATTGGTATATAAACTAAATCTATTAAGGGGAATTAAATTTATTCTATTTTATTTTTATAATTTTTGATGTTGTATGCAGGCTTTGCATGTGGATTGAACAAAGAAGGAATTGAAGCAAAATTACAAGGTTAGATATTTTTTCAACTAAAAATTATGTTCTCTAGGTGTTAGAAAGATCAATTACTTTGAACTTAATTCTCTTTTGAAATGTATTTTTTAAGAAGCAACTGGTTGTACAATTTAATGGGTGGGTGAGAAAAGAATCTGGTCCTAAAAACAAAGTATTCACATTTTGTAAATAAACTAGTATAATAAAAAAAATTTTAAAAGTGAAGAAAAGAGGTCTAAGAGTATTTGTAAATGAAAACCCTGAATCAAGGAAAGACTTGAAGCATTTAGCTTGTTACTCTAAGTGCTAATGAAGAAACTCTGAGTGTTAACTGTGGTCATTTAACGTAAAAAAATTATAAAGGAAAAAAAAAGCAAGTTTGTAGAAGTAAAACAGTGTATAAACAAGAATTCTCCAGAGAGTTCTTGTTGTTATATGGGTAGAGTTAGAATCAACTCATAGTTGACTTCCAGCAGGTTTTTAGAGGCTACAAATCACACATGAAAATATTGCCCATCTTTCTTCCATTAAATAGCTACTGGATTCAAACTACCTGCCTTTGGGTTGGCAGTGTAACTCCTTACTCACTAGGCTGTAAGAGCTCCCTCACAAGAGAGGTAGAATTCCCCCTCCCCCCAAGTTTCTATAAAAGGATTGGCTTATACAATTGTAAAGGATGCTATGCTTGACATGTGTAGGGCGGTCATGCAGCAGGCTAGAACTCTTGGACAAGAATTGCTACTGCAATTTTGAGGCAGAATATTTTCTTCCTGTAGGACATCTTAGCTTACTTTTAAAGCCTTTCAGCTGATTTATGCCCAACTACATTATGGAAAGTAATCTCCTTTCCTTAAAAGCAACTGGTGAGAGATGCTAAACAAAAAACCAACCCCAAACCCATTGTTCTCAAGTCAATTCTGACTCATAACAACATTCCCCATAGGGTTTCCAAGCCTATTTAGCTTTATAGAAGCAGACTGACATCTTTCTTCTACAGAGCAAACTGTTAGTTTTAACTGCTGCTCGTCTGTTTAGCAGAAAAGTACTTTATCTACTGCATCATAAGGGCTTGTCAATGTTAACCATATTTTCACAGCAACACCTGGGTTAGTGTTTTACTGAATAACTTGGCAGTATGATTGTTGTTTTGTGGTTGTTTTTATGTGTTGTAGAGTCTATTGCAACTCATAGCAGCCCTATGTACAATACCTCTGAACTCTTCTCCATCTTGAGCCAGCCTTATTGTCTCTGACACCCCTACTCCCATTACCCCGATCACTGAGTCAGTCCATCTCTTCCAGGGTCTTTCGCCTTTGCACTGTCCCTCCATGCTTCCAAGCGTGGTGTCCCTCTCCTTGCAATATGCCCAAAAAGTATCCAGTTGTGTTGGTGTTAAGTGTCATCAAGTCACCTGTGACTCATAGCGATCTTATGTAAAACAAGCTCTGAACCCTGCCCTATCCTCAGCCAATCTCAGTATCTCCGACAGACTCAATCCCATTTCACCAGTCACTGAGTCGATCCATCTCATCCTCGGTCTTGCCCTCCTGAGCTTTCTCCTCCACCCTTCCAAGCATGATGTCCTTCTTCTGGCCATTTGTCCAAAGTGCTATGGAGCTTCAGAATTCTTGTCCCCAGGGAGGTGCTTGGTTTCACCCTCTCCAGCACTGACTTGTTCTCCTGGCAATCCACAGTATGCTCAAGAGTCTTCTTCATCATCACAACTCAAAGGCATCAGTTCTTCTTCTGTCATCCTTAGTCCTTGTCCAACTCTGTGATGCATAACAAGTAATTGTGAAAACCGTAGCATGTGTCAGGAGCACCTTAGTCCCCAGACTGACATCATTGCTCTTTAGTACTCTAGAGAGATACCAGACAGCAGACTTTCCCAGTGCAGTTTGCCTTTTGTTTTCCTGAGTGCTGGTGCCAAGAGTGTTGATTGTGGAATCAAGCAAGCTGAAATTGTTAACAATCTCAAATCTCTTCTATCATGAAGCTGCCAATTGGCTCAGTTATGAGAATCTGTTTTCTTGCTGTTGAGCCTCAATCCATTCTGAAGACTGCAATCCTTGACCTTCTACACAAATGCCTCCTATCATCCTCAGTTTCAGCAAGCAAAGTGGTGTCATCTGCATAATGCAGGTTGTTGATGAGTCTTCCTCCAATCCTGATACCACATTCCTCTCATAAATTCCAGCCTCCCTAATGATCTGTTCTGCATATAGATTGAAAAGTTATGGAGATAGGATGCATCCCTGGCATACCCTTTCCTGATTTTGAACCAAGCAGTGTTTCCCTGCTCTGTTCTGACAGCTGTCTCTTGGTCCAACTACAGATTTCACATGAGCACAATTAAGGGTTCTGGGATTCCCATTCTTCTCAAGGTTAACCGCAGTGTATTGTGATCCACACTTTCAAATGCTTTTTCATAGTCACTGAAACATAGATAAATTTTCTCTAACACTCTTTGCTTTCAACCAAGATCCATTTAACATTGGCTTTGATGTCCCTAGTGCCATGGCCTCATTTAAACCTAGCTTTCATATCTGGCAGTTCTCTGTTGATGTACTGTTCCAGTCATTTCTAGATATTCTTGGGCAGGATCTTGCTTGTGTGTGTTATCAGTGATATCTTTCGATAATTTCCACACTCATTTGGGTCACCCTTTTTTCTGGAATGGGAATAAATATAGATCTCTTCCAGACAACTGACTATGTAGTTATCCTCCAGATTTCCTGGCATAACCTGGTGAGTGCGTCCAGGGCAGCATCTGTTCTTTGAAATATGTCAATTTGTATTCCATCAATTCCTGGGGCTTTATTTCTTGCTAATTTCTTCAGAGCAACTTGAACTTCCTCTTTCATCGTATGTTGTTTCATGAAATTCTTCTATGTTAGTCAGTTCTCTTTTGGTATAGTAACCCATGTACTCCTCTCATCTTCTTTTGGTGCCTCCTGGATCATTTAGCTTTCTGCCCTCAGCATCCTTAAGTATTGTAACTCGAGGCTTAAATTTGTTCTTTAATTCCTTCAACTTAGGAAATGCTGAGCAATTTTAACACTGCCCTGTTGACAACCTCCACACTGTCCTACATCAAGAGCACCAGTATCATAAGAGAGGCCATTTTCCTTCCTGAACACTACCTTGGTACCCTGACCCCTTCCAGAGTTAGTACTTGAGCTGCAGACCCCTTGGACCCTGTGGAGCTGTAGTAGTTGCCTGACCAACTCTCTCTTCCCAGGTGAAGCAAGTCTTCCCTTGAGTGAATGGATCAGAGAGAATCCAGGCAGGGTGATGTGCCCTTCCCTTTTCAGAAGCATTGAGCTCCTGAGCCAAGGTTTTCAGACCAAGAGCTCGCTAAGGCCCAGACATGAAAAACTCTGCCATAGCAATGACACAGAAGAAGCAGACTACCTCAAACCTTATACAAAATAAAAACAAGATGCCACACCCTCCCCTCAAAAAATATGAAAGCACAAAATGCAGAAAATCTGGTGGAATTTTCTGATTGGATTCAAAAGAGCAATGATTGAATTACTTCAATGGTGAAAGATGTACTTCAAG
The DNA here is from genome assembly GCF_000299155.1 of Elephantulus edwardii. Lineage (NCBI taxonomy): Eukaryota > Metazoa > Chordata > Mammalia > Macroscelidea > Macroscelididae > Elephantulus > Elephantulus edwardii. The sequence goes on along the minus strand of NW_006399992.1, from coordinate 3,259,005 downwards.
AACTACAGGACTCTGCAAGCAAAAGCCAAGAGAAACATTTTAAAAAGTCAATTAAAGACAAGGCAGATAAAACAAATGAGGCATGAGAGAACTGGAAGAATATAGCATGCTCATGCATAGGAAGACGTAATATTGTGAAAATGACAGTTCTACCAAAGGCAGTGTACAAGTTCAATGCAGTCCCAACACAAATACCAGTTCCATTTTTCAATGAAACAGAAAAGGTAATTTCCGATTTTATATGGAATGGAAAGAGACCTTGAATAAGCAAAGCACTTCTAAAAAGAGAAACAAAGCAGGAAGCATCTCTCTCCCTGATCTCAAATCCTACTACTCAGCCATGTAGATCAAGACAGCACGGTACTGGTACAGTGACGGACAAATAGATCAGTGAAATAAAATTGATCAGCCCATCTACCTATGGTCAACTGATTTTTGACATGGACACAAAATCAGTCAAGTGGGAAATAAAAGCCTCTTTAACAAATGGGGTTGGCAGAATTGGAAAACTATCTCTAGAAAACTCTAGCAAGACCCATACCTCATACCATACACAAAAAACAACTCAAAGTGGATCAAGGACCTATGAGTGAAACCAAAGTCTATAAACTTAATCAGAGAAAAGCTTGGAAGAACTCTAAAACTTAATCCACAATAGGAACAGTCTCCCAAGCATCTTGAAAATCCTACAACCAGGAGAAAATAAAATAGATGAATGGGACTTTCTAAGAATTACATCCCTATGCACATCAAAAAACGTCTCCAAAGTGTAATAAGGAAACACACAGACTTGGAAAAGATATTTAGTAATGACATATTTGATAAGAGATTCATATCTAAAATTTGTAGAATACTCCAGCACCTCAACAAAAAGGTAAACAACCCAATTGCAAAATGAGTACAGGATATGAACAGACACTTCACTAAAGAAGACATTCAGATGGCAAAGAAACACATAAAGAAGTGTTCAAAATCCCTAGCACTCCCTAGATGGAAATCAAAACAACTATGAGATATCATCTCACCCCAGTAACAACAACAAAGTTCAACAGAGCAACAAACAGCAAATGCTGGCAAAGTTGTGGAGAGATTGAAATCCTCATTCACGGCTGGTGGGGATGTAAAATGGTGCAACCACTATGAAAAGCGGTATGGCGCTTTCTCAAAAATTTGGAAATAGAAATACCATTTGACCCAGGAATTTCACTACTAGAAGTATACCCTAAAAAAAAAAAAGCTGCCACCCAGCCAGATGTATTGCACACTCATGTTTATTGCTGCGTTATTCACAAAAGAGATGGAAACAACCCAAGTGCCCATCAACAAATGAATGGATAGAAAAACTATGGTATATTCACACAATGGAATACTATGCAGAACTGAAAAATAAAGAACTCATAAAAAACTATATAACATGAATGACCCTGGAGGACATTATGCTGAGTGAAATCTCTCAGCAGAAAAGGACAAATACTGCATATTATCACTGGTATAAAACAGAACTGACATGGGGGTTGAGGGAAAGAAATAGGGATTAAATAATGAACGCTGCATTGGAAGAGATGAAGGAAATAACTGTTTAAAACTGTATGGTGGAGCCAGAATTGACCTATAGCTGATCCTCCAACTGATTTTCAGAGGCAGTAAATCACGTTACCGTCTTTCTCACATGGAACAGCTTGTGGATTTAAACTCTGCATCTTTGAGTTATCAGTGCAATTCCTTATCATAAGAACCAAGGTTTGACCTTGAGTCTATACCACCAGAATTTAAAGATCGTCTCAAGAACATGTTTGAGGCCTTGAATACTAATGAGCTGTGGGAGGATATAAAAAAAAAAAAATCCATGAGTAACAGAAAAGGGCATTACAAAGATAGAGGATGAAGAAAACAGAAAGATAAATGTCAGAAGAGACTCTGAATATTGCAGTAGAGTGCTGAGAATCCAAAGCAAAGGGAAGAAGTCAAGGAGCTGAATAGATTTAAAAATGAAGCTTGGGGTAAAAAAAAAAAGCTTGGGAACACAAAGCAAAAGTATTATAATGAAATGTGCAAAGAGCTAGAGTCAGAAAATCAAAAGGAATGAACACATGCTTAATGTGTTTGGTTTTTTTCTTAGAATTTTAATAGAATATTTCTTTATTACACTTCATTGGATTATTTATCTTTTTTTCTTGTGATTTCAATGAAAGTTTACAGAACAGTTAGATTTTCATCTAGTTCACTTTTTTAGAAAGAAATTCATTCACTGTTGAATAATATCCTCTCCCCCACACCCCCTGACCCTTCAGTCCACTTACTCTGGACTGTTCTCATACAAATAAAACTGATAAAACTGACATCACAACACATAATCATGCTCATGTGAAACCCATACATAGACCAAGAAGTAGTTTATCTACTTACTGCATGATTTAAAATAAAAGATGTTAACCATAGTTGTAGGCTTTCTATATATGTATCCAATCTGTATGCTAATTAAATAATTCAGGAAGCTAAACTCTTTGAAGAACAATGTGCTGTCAGAATTTGAGGAAGACTCATTAAAAACCTGCACTATGCTAATAACTCCACTTTGCTTGCATGATGTAAAGAAGGCTTGGAGCACTAAATGCAGAATGTCAAAGACTAAAGTCTTCAATATGGGTTACAGCTGAACATCAAGAAAACACAAATCCTCACAACTGAACCAATAGATGATAGATGGAAAAAGATTGACATTGCCAATGATTTAATTTTACTTGGATCCATGATTAATACCCTTGGTAGCAGTAACCAAGAAATCAAAAGACATGTTGCATTTGGGAAATCTGTGTCAAGAACCTCTTCAAAGTTCTAAAGAACATGGATGTCACTTTAAGACTATTGTGTGCTTGATCCAAACTATGATGTTTTCAGTTACTTTCTATGCATCTGCAAGTTGGACCATGAATTAAAATAACAGAAGAAGAAATGATGCCTTTGCATTTTGGTATTAGAGACAAGTATTGAATATACCATGGACTGCTAAACAAACAAAAAAATCTGTACTGAAAGAAGGGCAAGGAAGAGGTCTCTGTAAAAGCAAGGATAGTGAGACTTCCTCTCACTTTGGGTACGTTTTCATGAGGAACTAGTCTCTGGAGAGAGACATCATAGTGGGAAAGATAGAGGGCCAGATAATGAGAGGAAGACCCTCAACAAGATGCATTGACACAGTGACTACCACATGAGCTTCAGAAGGCCAGGGATCATGAGGATGACACTGCAAAGGGCAAGGTTTAGATCTGTTGTTCATAGGGTTGCTAAGAGTCAGAGTTGACTCAATGCCATCTAACAACAACCTATTTTTAAATGGAAAATATTAAGAGTTCTGAATGAGTGGAAATGGCTACCTCTTAATTTCATTAAGATGCCCTTTTTAGTCAAAGAAAAAGTATTATATGTATTAAAAGTATTTCACATTCAGAATTGAGAAAGGCCAGGCCTTGGCCTCAAATGTTCAAGTTTTGGAAAGGCCAGTGCAGTGAAGTGAAGACATAATTTTTTTGTAGAGGGTCAGTGAAGAAGAGGAAGCTCTTCAGTTGCCTACTATTTTGTTCTGTTATACATAGGGTTGCTTTGAACTGGAACCAACTTGATGGCATGGAACAATGAACAGTATCCTCCAGTAACTCCCCATCACATTTAGAGTAAAATACAGATTTTCATCAGAACCTGTAAAGTTCTACTTGACCTCTTTCTGTTTCTCTGACTTCATCTCTTACTGTCATCTCTTTTGTTCCATTCTAGCCACATCAGTCTTCTTAATCCCCAGTTACCAAATAAGGGACTTTTCACTATGTTCTTTAATTTGGGGACATTTCTCACATTATGTTGAACATGCCATCATCTTACTAAATTCTGTGCTGATGTATCAATTCTTCATAAAGACTTTACTGCTCTATATTTTAAAGTACCTTTATTGATAAGAAGGCAGAATAGTTTCTATGTTGTTTCTGATTTTCTTTTTCCTAGGAAAAAAAATATTCTCAAATATCAGGTCCTTAGGGAGTTACGCTACTCAAAGGCCATGACTCTTAAGCAGTCTAAATTTACTCACAAGCTGCTCCCAGAGAGAAAGATGCACAGTCTCTTTCTGTGCAGTTTACAGATTTAGAAACCTAATGGGAATTAGCTATGAGTAAAAACTAAGTTCAATTTTATGTCAGAAATTATATAGCTTTTTTTATTGGGAAAGTTTCAAAATCCACTGCCCTAATTTTTTATGTGCATTCTTAGTTTATCTTTCCTCATACTTTTCACTACCTAAACTGATACTATTTGTCTATTAAAGATTTTTCTTTAGTAAAATATAAACGCTGCAGGTAGGGATTGTGTCATGTTCACTAAGGTTTAGTTAGAATAATGAACTTTAACTTTAGAATTGCAAGTGTTACTCATTGAGTGACTAACTGAATTGAAGTTAACTGTATTGTGGTACTTAAGGAAATTGGCAAAGACTTCTACAGCCTTACTTGATCAAACCTTTTAAATATCATGCTTTCTCGCAATGTTTGTTAAACTGAACTTTAAAAGAATCCCACTTTCTAAAGGCTTCAGTTTTTTGAGCTCAGAAAAATCCTCAAGCTCATTGCCACTTAGAACAAACACATACCTGAACTATAAGATGGAGACAGATTGCCATCTTTCTCTCAAAGAGCTAGCTGCTGGTGAGTTCAAACTGCCAGAGGTGCTGCCTCTGACCAGCACAAGTCACTACTGACTATGCCATCAGAGACATTTTATATATATATGATTTTCATTCATTTATTGTTGCACACTTTCCTCCCTGCCTACCCCTCCCCTCCAGTTCACTTTTCTGTTTGAAAAGTGAGGGGGAAAACCCTCTTTCATTGTTATACAATGTCACCCTAGTCCACTCCACTATGCAGTTTTCATTCTGGACTCTTGTCATGACAGTAATACCTAATCATATATTTCTCCTAAACAGTTCTCTCCCTCATCGGTTTCAATGCAGTATACATTATTTATCCCTTCTTAGTTTCCACACCCCCAACTACGATGTCAGATCTGCTTTACAACAGTGGTACTATGTAGTATTTGTCCTTTGTGACCGAGATATTTTACTCAGAATAATATCCTCCAGGCTCACCCATTTTGTATAATATTTCATGAGTTCCTTGCTTTTCAATGCAGCATAGTATTCCATTGTGTGACTATACCACAGCTTCTCTATCCATTTGTTTGTTGATGGGCACTTAGGTTGTTTCCAACTCTTTGCTATTGTGAACAAAGTCATGATAAACATCTGCTTGGGTGGCAGTTCTCATTCCTTTCTATTCCCAGTAGTGGAATTGGTAGGTCAAATGTTATTTCTATTTGCAACTTTTTGAGAAAGCGCCATACTGCCTTCCGTAGTGTTTGCACCATTTAACATTCACACCAACAGAGAATAAAGGTTCCAATTTCTCTGCAACCTTGCCATCATTTGATGCTTGCTGTTCTGTTAAATTTTGCTATTCTTACTGGAGTGAGATGATATCTCATAGTTGTTTTGAGTTGCATCTCTCTTAGAGCTAGGAATTTAGAACATTTGTTCATGTGTTTGTTCGCCATCTGAATATCTTCTTTGGTGAAGTGTCTGTTCCTTTTCTGTACCCATTTTTCAATTGGGTTGTTTATCTTATTGTGCTGTTTGAGTATTTTATAAATTCTATAAGTATTACATAAATTCTATATAAGTCACTTATCAGGCATGTCATTATCAAATATTTTTTTCTCAGTCTGTGGCTTCTCTTTTTACCCTGTTGGAGAAGTTTTTGCATGTGCATAGAAATTTGATTCTTAGAAGGTCCTATCCATCTATTTTATTCTCTCATGTTTGCAGGTTTTTCAGGATGCTTGGAAGACTATTGATGTTGTGGATTAGGATGTCTAGAGTTCTTCCAAGCTTTTCTCTAATGAAATTAATAGTCTTGATTATAGTTCTAGGTCCTTGATCCACTTTGAGTTCGTTTTTGTGTGAGTATGGATCTTGCTTGAGTTTTCTACAGAGAGTTTTCTAATGTTGCCATCATTTGTTAAAAAGGCTGTCATTTCCCCACTTAACTGATTTCATCTCCTTGTCAAAAATATGTTGACCATAAGTAGATGGGCTGATTTCTGAGTTCTCAATTCTATTCCATTGCTCTATATGTCTGTCATTGTACCAGTAGCACACTGTTTTGACCACCAAATCAGTGTCACAGGATTTGAAATCAGTTAGTGAGATACCTTCTACCTTTTTTTCTTTAAGGAGTGCTTTGCTTATTCTGGGCCACTTTCCATTCCAAATGAAATTGGAGATTGCCTTTTCCATCTTGTTGAAGAATGCTATTGGTATTTGTATTGGGATTGCATTGAACGTGTAAATAGCCTTTGATAGTATTGTCGTCTTCACAATATTGAGTCTTCTTGTCCATGAACAAGGTGTAGTCTTCCGATCTCCAGATCTCTTTTTATTTCTTGTAGTAATGCTTCGTAATTTTGTTTGGTTAGATCCTATATGCTTCTGGTTAGATTTATTCCCAAGTATTTAATCTTATGATTAGCTATTGTGAAAGGTATTGTTTTTCTTAGCTCCAGCTCTGGATTATCTGTCACTGTAGAGAAATTCAGTTGATTTTTGTATGTTTATATGTATCCTGCCACTTTGTTGAATTGGTCAACTATATCCAGTAGTTTTCTTGCCAAGTCTTTAGGGTTTCTTAAGAATATTATAATAGCATCTGCATGTTGTTGTTGTTGTTATGTGCCGTCGAGTCATTTGAGACTCATAGCAACCCTATGTACAACAGCCCTAAACCGTGCTCTATCCCGTGCCAGTCTCATTGCCTCTGACACACCCATCCCGATTACCCCAGTC
>NW_006399992.1:3242776-3248858 GCF_000299155.1 Elephantulus edwardii | reverse complement strand
TCATTTAAAAAATCTTTAATAGAAAATTGTATGCAATCTGAGAAATTATAGATACTTTAGCTCTGAATTTTCAAATTGAAATAAAGTAAAATCTCTCATTTTTAAACATATATTTTGAATATATAACACCAACTGAAAATTTCTATTAATCTGTATAATCAGAAATAACTGCTACTGAAAAATTCTGAAGCCAATGAGTTGTTTTTCCAGCTTACTTCATTTTGGGCTTACAAATTAGTTAAATAAATAATATTGACCTTCTAACTGCTCACCAAAGAAAATGTTCTTTACAATGAGCTTTCACTTTTAAAAGTTATAATTATTAAAGAAATCTCACTAACCTTCAAAAAAAACCCCTGAAAGTTATATAAATACCATTTTTTTTAAATGTATTCTTCAGATAGAATCTGTATATTAAAAGAAACGTTCACTTTGGATTGTTTCATTTAGCTCTTCAATTTTCCACTCTGCAACTTTGCTAATTGGTTCAGGTTTGTTAGATCTTCATCAGTCACACATTGTTACAGTGTGTGTTATCTGTGTACAATAAAGTGAATGCAAGAAATTGCACCAAATTTACAAAGAAACAAATAAGGAAAAACCCAATAAAGAACATATAAAAGGTAAGGAACAACAGGGGTTTCTTTTTCACCATTACAGGAGTGAAATAACCCTTTAAGCTTTTAAAGCTATTGTGTTAACTTTCATTTCTAAGTTGAAGCTTTCTTAGATGGCCCTCCTTTACTTTTCAATTGAAAAACCATTAGACTGAATTACTTTTATTAATAGTGACATCAAGTTATTGAAATGGTGACTTCATGTAGTTTTCCCCTTAAAAATGGCACTTGCTGGTACAAAGATGCAGAGATGTCCACAGCCTTCAGATGTTTACTTGAAAGGATTCTTCAACAGCAGTTTGATACTGAGTTTCCTCATCTAGCTGAAGATTCACAAATTCTCCATAATCAAACTGATGTCTTTGATTGAGATGACTAACAAAATTTCTTGAAATCTGGTTAGGATCTTCCCAAGAAAGAGACACACAAATACGACATGTCACAGGAACTATCTGAAATAGGTGGTTAGTATTACAGTGATCCAGTAAACGTTGTCTAGTAAAATTTGATTCTTGACACAATGGACACCTAAAGGTGGGATGCCCAGCAGAACTTGAATTTTCTTGGTATGTGTCTGTGTTATCAGATGTGGATGTTTCACTCCTAGTACTGTTCCCTACTGAATCTTGAGAGATCTGAAAGTTTGAAATGACAGAAGAAACACCATATTAATCCTGATACTTCTTACAAGTTTTGTAATGATGTCTCATATGGTAGAATTTAATCTGTTTTGCACTACATCTGCAGCTACCAGAAAACTTCCTCATGATATTTTCAAGGTCTAAAGCCCTTTCAGGGCATGCTCTCTCTCTTCTAGTCATGTTTCCACGACAGAGGGGACAGTGTATTCTGCTTTCTCTCATTGCAGTCAGGAAACATTTTCTACAGAAAACGTGCTGACAGGCCGTGGTCCGCACAGGCGTTTTTGAGCACCTCCTGACAGACGGGGCACTAGAAATCATCTTCAGTGTAGGATGTGGCCGCGGACAGGTCCTCGGCCATGGCTAGGCTTCGGGTGTGGGAGCGGGAATCGAGGCGGTGGTGGCAGTGGCAGTAGTGAGGTGGTGGAGGCGGCCCCAGGCCGACTCCCTGTGTGAACCCAGAGGGGACGGGGTGTCCGCGTCAGGCATAATTTCAATTTTTATAGAGGGTGTCAGGTTTTCTTGCTGTTCTTTTTCAGTTGGCTGGTGATGTTGGGTTAAAGAATCAATGGTCATTTTTTTCCCCTGCCTTTTGCTGTGTTTGCTTATTGTTATAAATTGACCTCTGATTACTACTTTGACTGTTTCCCAGAGGTTTTGGTAAGTGGTGTTTTCATTTTCATTTATTTCAAGAAACTTTTTCATTTCCTTTTTTATTTCTTCTAGTACCCATTCATGTTCAAGCAAGGTATTGTTCAGCTTCCAAATGTATGTATGGTTTTTTCTCCTTTATCCTCTTGTTATTAATTTCTAATTTTGTAGTATTGTGGTTTGAGAAGGTGCATTGTATTATTTCTGTGTTTTTTTAATTTATTGATGCTTGCCTTGTGCCCTAAAATGTTTTCTATTCTGGAGACCGTTCCACACACTTTGGAGGAGAAGGTGTATTGTGCTTTTGGGGGGTGCATTAGCCTATAAATATCTATGAGAGCAAATTGGTTTATTGTATGGCTTAATTCTTCAGCATCTCTGTTAGGTTTATTTCTGGTAGTTCTATCTTTTCTTGAGAGTAGTGTATTGATATCTCCAACTAGTATATTAGTTTTATCTATTTCTTTTTTCAGCTTTGTTAATGTTTTATATATTTTGCAGTTCTTTCAGTTGTTGTATAGATATTTATTATTGTTATGTCCTCTTGTTCTATTGACCCTTTAAGCATTATGCAGTTACCTTCCTTGTCCTTTGTGATGGTTTTTGCATTGAAATTTATTTTATCAGAGATGAATATTGCTACTCCTACTGTTTTTCTGGTTGCCATTTACTTGGTATATTTTTTCCCACCCTTTTATTTTTAGTCTTTCTTTATCTTCATTTTTAGGTGTGTCTCTTATAGACAGCATATTGATGGATTTTGGTTTTTTATCCAACCTGCTACTCTTTTTATCTTCAATAGTGCATTTAAACGATTCACATTCTGTGTGACTTAGAGGCAATGTTTTATTGCTATCATTTTGTTGAGTTATTTTTGGTGTTTTTGCTAGTTACTTTGGTCCATCTTGCTTTCAGTGGCACCTTTGCATGAAGGACGTGTCTTAGGGTTTCTTGTAGGCTGGTCTTGTTTTACAAACTCCCCTAAGTTCTATTTTTCTGGGACTATCTTGATCTCTCCTTCAAATTTGATGGACAGTTTTTCTAGGTATAATATTTTTGGTTGACAGTTGTGTTATTTGAGTGTTCAATATATGTCATTGTTTCTGCTAAGAAGTCAGCACTTACTTTTATGTGCTCTCCCTTGCTGCTTTCATAATTCTCTCCTCATCTTTGATTCTGGCAAATTTGACTATGATATGCCTTGGTGTTTTTCTTTTGGGGTCTATTTTATCACTCAGCTTCTTGAATATATATTCTCTCATTCTTCATTACGCCTGGGAAGTTTTCTTCTAGTAATTCTTCCACAACTTTTTTTGGTGCCTTGTTTCATCCTATTCTGTTGATGTACACGTTTTTTTCTCTTGATGGTGTCCCACATTATCCTTAGTTTTTCTTTTTTTCCTTCCTTTTTCATTTTGCTTTTTGCTCTAGCAGAGCCGTGGTGGAAAATCTATCTACTATTTCTCTGTTAATGTGTTCCATCTCTTCGACTTTGTTCATGTGCCCCTCCATCAAGTTGACTGCATCTGAAACACTGGACCTCATATTTTGGATTGTGGTTTCTTGTTTTTCTGGTGCCTCTAATGCCTCATTTGTTTTATATGCACTGTTTGGACTTTTTTTTTTTTTCATAAGCTGCTCTTAGTTTTTGCTTGCAGTGTCCTATAATTCTTCAAGTTTGTCTTTCACCCATTGAAAATATTCAATCATTGTTCTTTAAAATTCTGTGTCAGAAAGTTCCATCAGACTTTCTGGCTTCAGGAAATTCATTGATACTGTGTCATTTTTGGAGGTGATATCTTGCTTTGGGCTTGTGTAGGAAGTGAGGTACTCTGCTTCTTTTGGGACATTTCTATGGTAGAGTTTTTTGTGCCTGAGCTGATAGCCGGTTCTTGGTCTGATGTCATTGCTTCAGAAGAAGGCTGGGCAGATGTGAGTGCAGATGCACAGTGTGGGCGTATGTATGGATGCGTGTAGAGTGGGTGCCTCCCAGGCATACTCAGGGGCTGGGAGGGGGGACGTACACACAGATCCACATTGTGGGTGGGGTGTTTGGAGGGGTACCTGAATGGAAAACCAGGACACCTTAGCTTTCACCTCGAGAACTGGTTCTGCCACCCCAGTCGAGCTCCAGCTGTCTCACCACCTGCTTAAGGTGAAAGGGTCCCACAATTCATCCAGCATTCAGCAGTGATCTACCCCCCCCCCAAGTACCTCACTCAAATTCCTACTGTCCTACTTGCTCCTGGTGGGTGGGTCCCACCATGACTTGCTGCTCCCTGACAAGGCTTGTTTCTCCCCGTTAAGGCTCACTTCTCCCCACCAAGGCTCCCAAACTAATTATTTTAATAATATTTCTCACTCAAGTACCATCTGTCCTGTGTTTGGCTCAGTCAGCCCAAAGACCTATTTTTGTGAGCAAGTTTGGTAAGATTGAACAAGTTGAAATTATCTAAAATCTCCTGGAGTTTAACATGGAGTGGAGAGTAAAGGTTATCATTGGAGGGGGGTGGGATATAGACTACACTGGGTGGCATTGTTGAAGGGAGTAACATCAGAATTAGAATCTATAAAATTTTTCTGCAATGTTTCAATAGAAATTCATTATTCTTTGATAAAAATAACTCTGACATGAGTTATAAAAATAAAATATTTTTTATAGACACAACTTACACATGTCAATATATGACAAGGCTAAAACATAACCAATTTACTTTTTTAGCCTTCCAATGCACACTTCATGAGAAAAAGCTGCCATATCACTTTAATTATAATAATATTTCAAATCATTTTATTTCATCTATACTACTACAAAAACATGCTGTTACTTTTGTTGCAATTATTTTTTTATTTTATATTGATTTGCATACAAAGTTTGTTTTCATTGTGTTTTACACTATCCCTCATTCACATTGTGATTCATACCATCATTCCTATTCATTGTGGTTGTTATTAGGTGTCATCGAGTTTAGTATGACCATAGTGACCCTGTGAACAACAGATCTAAAACCTGTTCTATCCTGTGCCATCCTCATATGTCCTTACAGATGGAGGAATTATACAAAGTCACTGTACCAGGAAAAACTGATTGACACTGAAAAAATTCAGGAAGTTTCATATGAACAGGAGCCAATGGTAATGGAGAAAGTAGATGCTGCATTGAAGGCATAGGTAATAAAGAAAGCTCCAGGAATAATTGTAATAGCAATTGATTTGTTTCAGTTAACAAATGCAGCCTCGGGTGAACTCATCAGTCTATGCTAGGAAATTTGGAGGACAGCTGTGTGGCCAATGGATTGTAAGAAGTCTGTATTTGTTTCCATTACCAGGAAAGGTGATTCAACACAATGTGGAAACTATCAAACAATGTTAATATCCCATGCAAGCAAAATACTGCTGAAGACCATTCAAAACTGGCTAGAACTGTACATAGATAGGGAACTGCCAGAAATTCAACAGGATTTAGAAGAGGCCATAGCACCGGGGACATGTCTGCTGATGTCAGATACTGGATGAAAGTAAAGAATACCAGAAGAATGTATATTTGTGCTTTATTGACTAAGCAAAATCATTTACCCGTGTGGATCATGACAAGTTGTGTTTGACATTGAGAAGAATGGGAGTCCCAGAGCACTTAATTGTGCTCATGCAAAACCTGTACCTGTTTGAACAGAAGCAGGGGTACATTGCATGGTTTAAAATTAAGATGGGAGTATGTAAGAGTTGTATTCTCTCTCCATTCCTATTTAATCTCTATGCTGAGCAAAATCTGGACCCTATGAAGAGGAGTGTGGCATTAGGATTGGAGGAAGACTTATCAATAACCTGTGTTATACCAATGAAACAACCTTGCTTGCTGAAAATGAGGACATAAAGCACTTGTTGCAGAAGATCAAGAAATGCAGCCTTTGATATAGACTGCATCTCAATGTGAAGAAAACACAGTTTCTTATACCGCTGGACTGATAGGCAACATCATGATGGATGGAGAAGATTGAGACTGTCAACAATTTCATATTACTTGGATCTATAATTAACACCCTTGGTACCAGCAGTCAGGAAATCAGGAGAGACAGTGCACTGGGAAATCTTTGTCTTCTTGACATTGAGCCTCAGTCCATACTGAAGGCTGCAGTCCTTGACCCTCTGCTGTAAGTGCATGAGGTCCTCCTC
>NW_006399992.1:3236079-3240876 GCF_000299155.1 Elephantulus edwardii | reverse complement strand
CCTTCATCACCATAGGCTCTTGCTCAAATGCGGCTTCATTAAATTTTTCTGTATCTGCCAATTCCTTTCTATACAATGACTCAGTATATTCCTTCCATCTTCTTTTGATACCTCCTGGATCATTTAACATTCTGCCTAAAGCATCCTTGATTATAGCAACTTGAAGTTTGAATTTGTTCTTCAGTTCCTTGAGCTTAAGAAATGCTGAACCAATGCGGCCCTTTTGATCTTCCCACTCTAGCGCCTCGCACATTTCATTGTAGTATTTTGCTTTGTCATTCCGTGCTGCCTTTTGGAATCTTCTGTTCAGCTCTTTAGTGTCTTGGATTCTTCCTTGTGCTTTGGCTTCTCTACGTTCCAGTGCAATCTTCAGAGTTTCTTCTGACATCCATTTTGGTCTTTTCTTCCTCTTCTGTCTATGTATTGACAGGCCAGGTTTTATCATTTCCATTTTGCTGTGTTCCCCCCCCCCCTTTTTTTCTTGTTACAGTGGTCCACCCACATCCCTGTGGTGTCTCTGTGTGAGGGACTTTTCCTTAAAATTTTTGTAGTTTCGGTATTTTTTTCACAAATTCCTTAAGTTCTTTCTTTTCCACAAATGACCTGACCTTTCCTTCATATTTGATGGGGAGCTCTGCTGGGTACAGGTTCCTTGGCTGGCAATTGTTTTCTTTCAACTTTCTGTATGTGCTATTCCTTTGCCTTCTAGCTGGCTTGGTTTCTGCTGAAAAATCACCTCTTAATCTAATTATTTCTCTTTTGCAAGTGACTTTTTGGATTGTGCCCCCCCCCATTTAGCATTCTAGCTATGTCTTTTAATGTGGAGAATTTGACCATGATATGTCTTTTAAGTTTTTCTTTTTGCGTCTAGTCATTTTAGTGTTTGCTATAATATCTGGGAAGTTCTCTTCTAGTACCTCTTCTGCAATTTTTTTAAGTCTCTTGTCCCTCTTGTGTTCTGGAATTCCACGCATACATATATTGCTCATTTTGATGTCATTCCATAGGATTATAATGGTTTCTTCATTTATTTTTTATGTCTCAGATCTGTTTTTTCTTCTAGTATGTTTCCATTGAGGCTCTTGTCTTCTAGCTCACTGGACTTTCTGTTCCATCTTTTCTGTTATACCATTTTGTTCCTCCAGCATGTTTGACACTTCTACCATTTCTAAATATCCTAGCTTGCATTTTCATGCTTTGCTATTATTTTCAGTACTGTGTTGGAAGTGCCTCTTTGTCTAGTGGTGATTTTTTAAGTTCTTTATCCTCTTTATCTATAGTTTAAACTCCTTTTTCTACCTTTTGCATTTTCTTCTGTAGTTTTTTAAGTTGTTCCTCATCAATCTATTTTTTCTTTCTCTTTCGTTCTGGAGTATTTACTTTCCTAATGGCTACCTTAAATTCTTCCATCATTTGCACCTTCTTCTATAGCTGTTCAAATAACTCTGCATCAACATATTTCTTCTGGTTTTCTGTATGTGGGGTATTCATTGGGTCTACTTCTTTAGGTGAAAGGTAATTTTGGTTTTTTCATGATGTTTGAGGCAGCCTTCTGATTTCTTGACATTATGTGAATCTTTTCTTGGTAGCTGTTATAATGTGTATACCATCACAGGGGAGGGTGATATTCTGTGAATGAGCTATATACATCAGTGCTGCCCTTTTACACCCCATCCTGAAGTGGAGTGACTGTTATTCTCTGGAAACCATGGCTGATCAATACCTGTTCCCCACTGGCTTAAGAAATCCCAAGCCTTTTCTGCATATTACAGTCAGGAAGATTCAGGGATGATAGAGTGCAAGAATATATTGTTCTCCTGAAACCACAGCTCCCCTTACCATAAGAAATACCAAGTCAACAAAGCAGCATTAAGCATGTGTGTGTTTTTATTAGTGTGGGTGGCAACGCTGCTTTGTTCATAATAACAAAGGGTTGGAAACAATGCAAGTGCCCATCAACAAATGAATGGACAGAGAAATTGTGGTATATTCACATGATGGAATATTATGCAGCACTGAAAAACAAAGAACTCATGAAATATTATACAAAGTAGGTGACCATGGAAAACATTATGTTGAGTGAAATATCTCAGCCACTAAAAGACAAATATTGCATAATGCCACTGTTATAAACCAGGACTGATATGGGGGTTGGGGGAAAACTAAGAAGAGGGCGGATAAATCATGTACATGGCATTGAAACAGATGAGGAAGAGAACTATATAAAAGGAATGTATGATTAGGTATTATTGGCATGACAAGAGAGTCTAGAATAAGAGATGCATAGTAAAGTGGACTGGTGTGTGTGTGTATAACAATGAAATAACTTTTCTACAAAGGAAAAAGAGAACTGGGGGGGGCGGCGGGAGGAGAATAAAAAAAGAAACTTTTAAAATATGCCTACTAAATTAAATTCTAGAAATAAATTAATGAAATGTGAAAAAAATTTAAAGAAATACCGGGTCTTCTCTGCATGTTCCAGTGAGGAATATTCAAGGACCACAGATATTATTTTTATTCTTGCTGATTTTATAAAATTTTCTGGTATTATACCTATGCTGTTTTGAGTATCTGTATCAATAGAAATAGCTTTTTGAGGATAAAGTTGTTGTTATGCACTGTGGAATTGGAACCAACTCATATCTGACCCTCCAGCAAGTTTTCAGAGGCAGTAAATCTCACAGAAGATTGCCCATCTTTAACCTATAGAAGAGCTGGTAGATTCAAACTGTATGACTTTGGCCTGAGTTATAATTAAAGGAAAAGCAAGATAAAAATAAAAAAGTGTTCTACTAAGTTACTGTTAATAAAACTAGTAATGTTGCAATTTAATATAAAAATATTTAACAAAACAGTTGTTTTTAGTATTCATATAATCTAAGAAATACTGCGTTTAAGTGATTTACAACTGTTGTTTTTGTGTGCCATGGAGTTGCCTGCAACTCATAGCAACCTTGTATACAACAACCCTAAACCCTGCTTTATACTGTGCCAGTCTTACTGTCTCTGACACACCTACCCCATTACCCCAGTCGCAGAATCATTTCATCTCATCGAGGGTCTTCCTCTCCTGCACTGTCCCTCCACCCTCCAAAGTATGACGTCCCTCTCCAAAAACTGGTCCCTCCTTGCAACATGTCCAGAGTATGTCAGACAAAGCTGCAGAATCTTTACTTCCAAGCAACAGCCTGGTTTTACCCTCCCACAACTACACCACTTATATTCTTTTATTGAAATTAGTAATAAACTCTACGAGACTTTTATTAGGGGAGCTCTGGCAGTGTAGGGAGTTGTGACGTTAACCCAAAGGAAGTATCTCTGGTGGTCCCAATCCACTAGTAGTTCTGCGGCTCCTGAAGAATAATGATGTCAGTGTAAAGACTAAAGTGCTTTTGATTCAAGTCATGGGTTTTGGTTTTTTTATCAATTGTACCTCTGAGAGCTAACAATGAATAAGAATGGCAGAAGAATTCATACTTTTAAGTTGTGTTGTTCAAGGAGAGTACTGAATAGTCCATGGACTGTCAAAAGAACAAGCGGATATATCTTTGAGAAGGTGAAGCCAGAGTGCTCCTCAGAAGCAAAAATTATTAACCTTCATCTTTTATACTTTGGGTATGTTACTACAAGAGATTGGTTCTTGGAGAGAGACATCATGTTAGGAAATGTGGAGGGTCAACAAAAGAGAGAAAGATGGATTGGCACAGTGACTGCAGCAGTGGGCTCAAGTGTGCCAGCGATGATGAGGATGGCACAGAAAAGGGCAGGGTTGTGATCAGTTGTTCATGGGGTTGCTATGTGTCATATGTGACTTGATGGCACTTAACAACAATGACATTTATAATTTGTGTTAGTTATTACTAGGGATTATTTTTTCATATTAGTTTGCTTTCATTTAAATTTGGTTTTTTACTGCTTTAGTGACTACAACAACAGTTTCAATGTATTTGATAAGAAATTCTGTTATGCTTTGTTATTTTATTAAAATATGTTTTCTGTAATTGAACAGAATTATGTTTGAAGAATTTAAATGATTTATCATCTCTAAATCTGATAAAGATGGATGAAGATGTTCATTTCAAACCAACTGGTAATTTTTTCATCACTATTAGTAATTTTACAGTTGATTATTTAAAAATGATTATTTAGGCTCCTGCTCTCTCTCTCTCTCTCAAAGAGGAGAAGCTTTATAGTTTTTAGCATGAATCATGGCAGGTTTCACTGGTGGAAGATTGCAACTTTATTTTCTAAATTAATCCTTTTTTAGGAAAATGAACTTTAGTCAATTTGGAAAACAGAATTTATTAAAAAATGAAACTTCTTTGTTAAAACTTTTGGCATGTACCTGCCTAGTACATTTTTTACATGCTTGCAACCACACCTTATATCATGTTTTTCTATCAGTATTATATTATTGCATTTATTCTTCTTCACAACTAATCACTATGTAACATTAAGAAACTGATAAAATAGATTGAACATAAAGGTTCAGATTATGTTTGACTCCCAAGTCATAATCACTATCTGTAATTATTAAACTACATCTCTCATTACAGTATGCTAAAAACAATCTTTTTTTAAAAATTATTATTATTAATTTCAGTGAACATCTGCATAAATCTTTATTTTGCCTGAGATCTCAGTGGCTTTATTTCTTTTCTACCAAGGCATATAGGCATTTTTAATAACCCTCTCAAGACTAATTTTCTCCAAACTTAAGTTTGTGCATATAAATATCATCATTAAATTTATTTTTGTCCTCTAGTCTAACTAGTTCATATGTGATTATCCCTAGCC
>NW_006399992.1:3211843-3235664 GCF_000299155.1 Elephantulus edwardii | reverse complement strand
AAATAATTCCTAATAATGGCTGTGTCTCCCAAATTTATATACATGACCATGATATACGGAATATTTCTCCTTGCTGTTGTTGCTGTCTAGTCGAGTATGACTCATAGAGATTTTTAACACTGTTACTATGCCACTTGAGAAAAACTGTGATGTTCCAGGCCAGATGGACAAATGAGTAAATAAGGAGAAAGAAGATGAAATGAAGAAGGGAAAATATGCCTAGTTAGTTAGACTAATGCTAAAATTTTTTAGGTCACAATGATAGCCAGCTGCAAGGAATTTGCAGATGTCCAGTTAAGGATAAATGAAAAGAAAACACTGAATACTTTAAATAAAGATCCACATCGAGTAACTATCAGGTACAAAAAGTAATAGGTTTCAAATTATTTTAAAAGATTGATTTAGCTAAAATAAATAATGATAAAATTTATGCCTGTGTTTTTATTTACAGATTTCCAATGAAAGGAAAAATTAAGACAAGAGAAATGAAAGTCAATTGGTAAAGATAATTGTTAAATGTCTTAAAAATACTTACTATAGATTTATACTTATCAAAGTTATTATACAGTTTTAAATTTTACCTTAAATTTGTTTTCCTTAATACCAAAAATTTATTTCCCCTAATATAGAGCATATTTACATAAAAAATAAGAAATCAGAATACATATGTTAATTTCCAAGAACAGTTAAGACTTTATAAATTTTCATTTGTAAGTTATTTTCTGCCAGAAATCATTGAAAGAGTATTCTATTAAGGAATAGGGAATATAGACAGATGACAAAGCTCCTCATCCTCAGGAGATTTTAAGTTAAATTGAATGATACAAAATGTGTAAAAATTAAGGGCAATAGAAAAGCACATTTAATTAATATCTGTTGACCACCTAATTCTAGGAGAAGCAAATAGGGAAAGCAAAAATCTGAATTTAGGCACATTTATGGGATGATTATTCTACCAAGAATGGAAATGTTGTATAGAGGAGTCGTCATTGGAAGAGTAAACTAAAGTTATGGTTTAAGTTGTAGTGACTTTTAAGTCAGTTTGTAGTAAGAAATGCAATGATGTTCTTTTCTGCTATGGTAAATACGTGGGCTTCTGAGCACTTAGATTTATTTTAGAATATATTTATTTAAATTATATACTTTCAGATTGTAACATTTTCGTGTGTCTCAATAAAAATAATTAGCCAAAGATTTTTTCTTTTTTTAAAAAATAATGATTTTTTGTGTGACTTAATAAAACTACTTAGACAATTTCTTCTTCTTTAGCTTATTGTTGATTTTAAGTACCATTGAGTATGACTCAACATGACTCTATATGAATAACCGATCTAAAGCCTCTTCTGTCCTCTGCCATTCTCATAATGTTCTTGAGCCCATTGCTGTAGTCACCGTGTTGGTCCGTCAGGTTGAGGATCCCTCTCTTTCTCTGACCCTTTTCCTTTCCCAGTATGATGCCCCCTTCTAAGAAATAGCCTCACTTAGAAAAATGCCCAAAGTATGCGAAACTTAGCTTATCATCTTTGCCTTAAAGAAGCACTCTGGCTGTACCTTCTTGAAGAAATATCTGTTTGTTCTTTGGGAAGTCCATGGAATGTTCAGTACTCGTCTCCAAGACCAACACTCAAAGGCATTAATTCTTTTTCTATCATCATTATTCATTTTCCAGTTTTCAGATGCATAACTAATGATTGAAAAGATCATAGCCTGAATCAGGCACACCTTTGTCCTCAAACTGGCATCATTACTCCTTAATAATTTGGAGAGGTCCTTGACTGTAGACTTTCCCAGGTCAATACATCTCCTGAATCCTGGTACCAATGAGATTGATTGAGGATACAAGTAAGATTAAGTCATTGACAGTTTCAGTCTTTTCTCCATCTATTTTGATGTTGCCTATTAGAATTTTTATTTCTTAATATTGGGCTGCAATCTATATTGAAAGCTATAGTCCATGTTTTCATCTGATGCTGATGCCACATTCTTTTCATATACTCCACCAACTTTGTAAAATGAGGTAAGTCTAGTTAAGATCTAATATCTCTATCATTTGAAGTGGCATATGAATTTCTGAAGAAATATGACTGAGAAAAAGATATCAGTTGTCCAAGCTATAGATCATTCTGATTATTTGTATGCAATAGGACCATGTTTCACATACAAAAATCTTCTCTAGCTAAAGAGGATACATTCCTGATACATTCAGTCTATGTTCTGAGCAAATTATTCTAGAAGTTGGACTCCAGATAAATGAATGTGCCATCAGGGTCAAAGGGAGACTCATCAATAACCTGTATTATGTGGATGACACAGCCTTGCTTGCTGAAAATGAGGAGGACTTGAAGAGCTTGCTATGAAAGAAGTTTTCTGTATTATTCATGATCTCCTCCAGATTTATTTTTATTCATAGATTTGAAGATAGTCTAAGCCATCAATTTTATATGCCATCTTGATCCTATTTATAAGTTGTTTCTTTGAGTATTTTGGTTTAGACAATATAAGTGACTTGCAATAACTTTTTTTCAAGAGAGTTGAACAGCTTCATAATGAGCCTTTGACTCCTCTTTATTTTGAGGATTTCTGCTTTTTTTATGTATGCAGACTTACGCTGAACAGTTTCCAGTTGCCCTAGGACAGAAGTCTTTATCTGTGCAAGCTGAGAGCAAATCTATTAGTAATAATAATAAAAAACTATTAGTAATAATAGCCATTCCTTGAATATTTATTGTACTGTGTTGTTGTTGTGTGTCATCAAGTCACCTGCTGCTCATAGAGACCCTATGTACAAGAGCCCTAAACCCTGGTCTGTCCTGTGCCAACCTCATTGTCTCTGACACTACTACTCCCATTACCCCAATCACTGAATCTCCATCTCATTGAGGGTCTTCCTCTCTTGCACTGTCCCTCCACCCTCCCAAACATGATGTCCCTCTCCAAGGACTGGTCCCTCCTTGCAGCATGCCCACAGTATGTCAGATGAACCTTCAGAATCTTTGCCTCCAAGGAGCAGCCCAGTTTCACCCTCTCCAGGACAAACCTGTTTGTTCTTCTAGCAGTCCATGGTATATATTCAATACTCTTCTCCAGCACCGCAGCTCAAAGGTGTCAGTTCTCTTTCTATCATCCCTAGTCATTGTCCAGCTCTCCGACACATAGCAGGCAATTGCACAGACTATGTCCTGGACCAGGCACACCTTCTTCTCCAGCTTGACATCACTGCTATTCAGTACTCTGGTGAGGTCCCTGACAGCCGATTTTCCCAATGCAATTCATCTTTTGTTTTCCTGGCTGCTGGTACCAAGAGTGTTGACAGTGGAGCCAAGTAAACTAAAACTGTTAACAATCTCAGTCTCTTTACCATCCATTATGATGTTGCCAGTTGGTCCAGTGGTGAGAATCTTTGTTTTCTTGATATTGGGCTTCAATTCATATTGAAGGCTGCAATCCTTGACCTTCTGCAGCAAGCACTTCAGGCCTTCTTTAGTTTCAGCAAGTAGGGTTCTGTCATGTGCATAACACAGGTTGTTGATGAATATTCTTCCAAACGTGATGCTACATTCTTCCTCATATAGCCCAGCCTCCCAGATGATCTGTTCTGCATACAGATTGAAAAAGTGTGGACACAGAATACATCCTTGGTGGGCAAGCAGTATTCTGCTGAAAATTACCCAAAAACAACTGGAGCAACACATCATCAGAGAAGTGCCAGATGTGCAGGCTTGGTTTAGAAGGGACTATGGTACTAGGGATATTATAGCTAATATTAGATGGGTCTTGGCAGAAAGCAGAAAAATCCAGAGGAATATCTATCTGTTTCATTGACTATACAAAGTCTTTTGACTGTGTGCATCACAATATGTACTATATTGGTTGCTTTATATCTGGTATACTGTACTGATTGTTGTATATTCCTGTGGCAGAAACCACTAGACTCTTCTGTTCTCACCTACACAGAAAAAAGATTTTGCCAGTCTCCTTTTTAGCATTTTGTGGCCAGTGACTATAATTTGAGCAATTAATTAATTGTACACACAATTGTTGTGTTTATCTTCCCTTTTATAAAAAAATTGTGATTTTTATGAACATTTACAGAAAAGTTGGATTTTCATTCATTCATTCTGGCATATTGTTCTCCCTACCCCCACTCCAGTTCACTTTCTTTTTAAAAAAAAATATTCATTGTTCCGTAATGTCCTCCCTCTGCTCCCCCTTTGTCTGTACACATTGCAATACATCTCTTATTCTGGACTGTTATACAAATAATGCCTAATTATATATTCCTTTTAAACAGTTATTTCCTTCATCTCTTCCAATGCAGTGTTCATTATTTATCCCTCTTAGATTCCCCCAGCAACCCAAGTGCTCATTAATACATGAATGGATGGGAAAACTATGGTATATTCACGCAATGGAATACTACAGAGCACTGAAAAACAAGGAAGTTGTAAACTATTATACAGCATAGGTGACCCTGGAGGACATTATGCTGAGTGAAATACCTCAGTCACAAAAGGACAAATAGTGCATTAACACCACTGTTATAAAACAGGACTGACATGGGGTTTAATCTTCCTTAAAGGCTGTTAATTCCTCAAAGGGATCAGTTGAGAGATAGGTCATAATGTTCCTCCTATTATTCCTACATCCTATGTGGAATGAATATGTATGACTGAAGCTCTAGCTTTTAGACCATTACATAACTTGAGAATGGAAGCCATACATGATAGAACAAGAATAAAAGTATCTGAACCTCTGGTGACTTTTGGAGCCATTACATGAAGTTCTGGAATGTCTGACTGATTTATTTTACACAAGATAATAAACCCTTGTGGTTTGATAATAATAATAATAATTTCTTTTTAATTCTTACAATTAGAATGATTGTTAGTCACTGTCAAGTCAACTTCCAACTCATAGCAATCCTATGTTCAGCAGATCAGAGCCCTCCTGGTCCTGTACTATTCTCACAATCTCTATTGTGCTTAGCTTATTGATGCAATCACTCTGTCAATTCATATCATTCAAAGCCTTCCTCTCCTTCTCTGACCAGCCTCCTTTCCAAGCACAGTGTCCCTTTCCAAGGACTGATACCTCCTGAAGATGTACCCAAAGTATGTGAAATGTAGTCTCATCATACTTGTCCCAAAGAACACCACGACTACACTTCTTTCAAGGCTATTTGTGTATTCTTTTGGTAATCAGTGGTATATTCAAGATTCTTCATCAGCACCACAATTCAAAGACAACAGTGCTTCGCTCTTTAGTCATTGTCCCACTTAGACATGCATATGAAGCAATTGAAAGTACCATAACTGGGATCAGGTGCATTTTGTAATTATTCTTTAATATCTTGATCTTTAGTACTTTAAAGAGGTCCTCAACAGCACATTTTACTTTGTGACTATTGCTTTAATAGGAGTTTATTGTGGATCCAAATGGAGTAAAATCCTTGAAAATGTAAATCTTTTCTCCATTCAGCAGATCAGAATTTTCAGCCATAATGTAGTACATTACACTTAGCATGAACTTAATTAACATTTAAATAGGCTATATTGTTTTATATTGTTGGTTAAATAAGTTATATTGTACCTCGAAAAGAAATAGAAAAAATAGAGATGTATTGATGAAGAATATGACAACAGCCTGTCTTTGCTGAGTTGAAAATATTTCAGTTTAGCAATGTTGTGGTTATAATAAGAGTACTGAGACTAAGTGGGAATTTTGACACAAAGAAAGATTAAGTGAATAAAGACAATCAGAAAAATAAGGGCCAAATATGTAGATGTTTGAAGTTAAAAACATAGAACTGTTAAAAAGATAGAACTGTAATGATGCCTCCAGTCAGAGAAATCAAGACAGAAATTTGAAGATGAAAGATTTCAGTCAATGATGTAAAATGCTATTAAATTTTGATTCTTTTTTTTTTCCTCCTCAGTCTTATTCAAGCTCAGCTAGGATGCATTCCCATGCAAGACTTTGCTTTAACACAGGATACAGCAAAGATTTTCAGAAATGGCTCAAGAATTACAAGATGTATGTTATGGGACAGTGGAATATCTATAATTTTCCATAGCAAATTAGTATACTAGATTTAATATGAGAAACTTTCTTCCAGGGTTGTCAGATTTTGTGGCTGCTCAAGAGAAGAATTTTGCCGTACTACTTAACAGTTTGATTTTAGCTAAATGTTTTCGGTGTAAACTTTGGGAAAACTCTCTGCATGTATCCAAACAGCTGGAAAAAATTGGTAGGTATTAAATACAGATAGCTAACTTATCAGTGTCTGTAATTCATTATTTTATTGTTCAGAAAATTACTGTGACTGTGAACTTTTAATGAAAACCCAGGTTTGTAGGCACAAATAAAGCACTATACTGTATCTTGAAAATCTCATTTTAATTTGTTTTTGCTTAAAAGATTTCATTTGAAATCAAGTGAAGAGTACATGAAAAAATTAAATTAGTATTCTCACTTAATTTTTTTCTTTAATCAAGAATAAAATTTTATTTTAGTAATTGACAGTATTACTTTGAGATGCTATCTCTTCCATTGTCATGAACAATATTTTGTAATTTCAGTGTTAAAGAACTAGCAGGTCCATCATTCCTAGTTTATTACAAAAAAAAGTCAATTACTTCTATCATAATTTTTACCCTTTTAATAATGCTGTTATTATTATGTGCCACTGAGTTGGAACTTACTCATAGTTGACTCTCTAGTTGGTTTTCTGAGGCAGTACATCACATGGAGGAGATTGCTCATCATTCTCCCATGGAACAACTAGAGGATTCAGACTTCATGCCTTTGGGTTGACAGTGCAACTCCTTACCATTAAGCCACCAGATCTCTCTTTAAGAAATAACAGGAGGATATTATTTCTGATATTCATACAGATCCTATAGATAAAAGATTGTACCTGTAGCCTTTCTCCATACCTATTCTATCTTTATTGGGGGAAGCCATTTGAGGAGCTGTACTCTCACAAAAACAATGGGACAATAGGGTATGAGGAAGACTCATCAACAACCTGTATTATGCTGATAATACAACCTAACTTGCTGAAAATGAGGAGTACTTTAAATTCTTGCTACAGAAGATTAAAGAGATAGATTATGTCTCAATATCAAGAAAACAAAAATTCTCACCACTGGACAAATTATTAACATCATGACAGATGGAGAAAAGATTGAAATTGTCAATGATTTCATTTTGCCTGGATGTACAATTAATACCCTTGACACAAGCAGCCAAGACATCAAAAGATATATTGCACTGGGAAAGTCTGCTCTCTAGGACCTCTTTAAAGACCTGAGGAGCAGTGATTCCAGTTTTAAGACTAAAGTGTTCCTGATTCAAGTCATGGTCTTTTCAGTCACTTACTATGCATCTGAGAGCTGGACAGTAAATAAGAATGTCAGAAGAAGAACTGATGCCTCTGAGTTGTGTTGGAGAAGAGCACTGACAATTCCATGTACCACCAAAACAAATAACGTCTTGGAGAAGGTGTTGCCAGAGTGCTCCTTAGTCGCAAAGATGGCAAAGCTTCATCTCACACACTTTGGTCAAGTTGCTAGGAAAGGCTGTTCCTTGGAAAGGAACATCATGCTTGGAAAGGTAGAGGGTTGGCAAATGAAGGAATACCCTGAATGGGATAGATTTGACACAGGGACTGCAGCAATGGGATCAAATGTGCCAGAGATGATGAGGATGGTCCAGGAAAGGCCTGGGTTCAGATTTATTGTTCATATAGTCATTATGAGTTATCTTTTATTTGATGACACATGTCCACAACAACAATAAATTTATAGTGAATCTAATTAGATTGTATACTAGGTAGATAAATACACTTTATGAGGTGTATTTACAAAAATTGGGATATAACTAAAGCACTTTGGAGTTTTCCAATGTGGTAACTTTGGCTTTGTAACTGTACTTTATTTCACCTCCATAGAGAGTGAGAACTCAAGAAATATAGTTGCTATTCCAAGTTTTACTAATTTTACAAGTTTGTATATAAGTTGATGAAATTAAAAAATGATGTTTGTTTCATGGCTAAGAGGTAAGGAACTGTGCTGCCAACTCTCGAGGTATATAGTTTGGATCCACCAGATGAAATATGGATAGGCTCTTCCTGTGTGATTTATGCCTCTAAAAACCCGCGAATGGGTGAGCTATGGGTTGGTCCTGACTCAACAGTATTCAACAACAGCAATTAAGGATAAAGAATTATGCTGCCAATTCAAAGGCTATCAATTTGAATCCATAAGCTGCTCTGTTGGAGAAAGATGAGTAATCTCCTCCTGTGAGATTTACTGCCTCTGAAAACCCACTGGAGCTATGAATCAGTTATGAGTCAGCAGTACATAACAATAACATCCTTTTTTTTACATTTTCAGAGACTTTGGATTTCCATTTATTCGTTGTTGTTCTTTTCTCCTGCCCCCTCCCCCAGTTCATTCTTCTCTTTGAAAAGTAAAAGAAAAATTCTTTTGTTGTTTTACAATCCCTCTCCCAAAGTCCACTCCACTATGCAGCCTTCATTCTGGACTCCTGTCAGGACATTAATACCTAATCACATATCCCTTTTAAACAGTTTTCTCCTTCATCTGTTTCAATGCAGTGTAATTATTAAAACCCATCTTTCTCAGTCTCCCCCAACCCCGATGTCAGTCCCGTTTTACAACAGTGGCACTATGCACCTTTTGTGACAGATACTTCACTCAGCATAATGTCCTCCAGGGTCACCCATTTTGAATAATATTGCATGAGTTCCTTGTTTTTCAATGCAGCATAGTATTCCACTGTGTGAATGGACCACAGCTTCTCTACCCATTAATTTGTTGATAGGCACTTAGGTTGTTTCCAACTCTTTGCTAACAATAACATCCTTTAGATAAAGAGCCTTAGTGGTATAATTGATCATGAATGTGTAAGCTGGACTTCTAACTAGTACAGTTCAAATATTCCAATTGTTTCTTGGAAGAAAGATGAGAAAGATTTACAGATTTGTGGAAGGTTACTGTGAGCTAGAACCAATTCAGTAGTGATGTAGATTCTTGTGTGTTTGTTTTGATCCTTTGGACAACACAAGTCTCCCAGTTGCTTTGTAATGTCTTATTTCATTTCCGTGATGTTTGAAATCTATGGTTGGTACAGGACATACAAGGACAGCCTGGAAATTAGGATTAAAAAGGGGATTGGCTAGTGAAAGAAATATCAAAGTAGGGCAGAAATTCCTGATAGGTAGGATCCTGCAGAACTCTTAGGAAACCAAATTTTTATTCTTCTCATAATGGCAAAAGTTCCATATTTAGATAATAGGAGCTTGTAGTGAGATTTGGGAACTAGATTAGTTGTTGTTGTTGAGTACCATCAAGTTGGAACCAACCCATAGCTGACCCTTGAGCGGCTTTTCAGAGGCAGTTTAATCACATGGGAGGAGATTGCCCATCATTCTCCCAAAGAGCAGCTGGTGAATTCAGACTGTTCCTTTGGGATTGTAATGCAGTTTCTTACTGCTAGGGCACCTGTTAATGGGCTAGAGGACCAAAGTAACACTAAATACTGAGTCAAAAAAAAAAAAAAGGTAGCATCCAGCAGGAGAGAAGAGTGTCCTCACCTTACTTCCATGTTAGTTCAGTACAGGTATCATGAGATGGCTGCAGATGGTGCTCACTGGAATGCCCAAGAAAATGTTGGAAAGGCATAAAGAAGTCCAGAACCTCTATGAGTTCCAGGAATAAACAGCATGATGAATGCAGTATGGACCCAACTTTATGAATAGTGATGCCTAGGACCGAGAGACATAGTGAATACATCCAGCACAGGCAAGAACAGTTGATCAGGCATACAGATACAGAGTGGGGTTGCAGGTGCAGCAGAGACAAAAATCCCAAAAAGTTAAAAAAAATAACATGAACAAGCACACCTGAATTCCTAAACAATGTGGACACCTGTTAAATTGACAATAGCTGTTAGTTTTGATGCAGAACTCCAAAAAGTGTGCTATATGATGGACATTTCTGGGTGGGGGAACTTGTGGTAAGTCTCTGACAGGTGAAGCTCTTGGAGGAGTAGTTCCAGGGACCAGATTTCCATGCCCTGTGTTCACAGAGAGAAAAATTTGAGATAAGCCAGTAATCTCAGATGGGGTGGTGGTGAGACAACAGAAGGCAATAACCAGTGTCTTTACAGAGAAAGTCTAGTTTCACAGTAGCTTGTCACATTTCTCCAATATCCAATATTAAAATGACAACAACAGGTGCTATAAACCATAGAATTTGGTGGTTTATAGCACCCTCAATCAAGGAACTTAGAAATGAAGGAATGATGGCTTGTGCCTATAGGATCAGTAAGAAAAGGAAAATAAAAGGTATATTTACATGTGGAATTTGGAGCTTAAGAAAACCTCAATCTTCAATAAATTAAGTAATCATTACAATAGTAGTTATAATATACAAAAGTAGAAAACTCTAGAGAAAGAGTTTAATTTCCAGTGCTATCATGGGAAAATAGTTTATTGTTCCTAATATAACAATTACCAAGCATATGAATGTGGAGGAAAAGAATGAATCAAGCAGATCATGGAAAGGAGATAAAAACCCATGGACAAGGAAGAACAGAAATTGGAATTACTAGACAATGACTTTTAAGAGTAGTAATCATGTACAATGCATTAAAGAAAGCAAACAAAAAAAGCCAAAGAGAATTGGGAAAAGAACAAAAAAATAATTTCAAAGAAGAGAATTTTTTTAACTATAAATGAATGGTATACAGAAACAAATCATTACCTGAAAGGGCACATCAGCAGATTTGAATTGAAATAAAAAATTAAGTTGAAGGTAGCACAATTGGAGAGGTCACAATCTGAGGAGCTGAAAGAGGAATTACAAACAAAGCTTAAGGGGTCTGTGGGATACCATCAAACAGAATAATATATATATTTTGTAAGTACCAGAGGGAGAATAGAGACAGAGACAGAATTTTTTGAGAATAGCTGAAAATGTTCCAGAATATGCTGACAGGCAGAAATCTATGCATAAAGATTCTTAACCCAAAAGAACCACACCAAACCATTTATAATTACAATTTTTTTTAAAAAAAAAAACAAAGAAGAAGAATATTGAGACCAATGTGGGGACAAATTATAGCATAAAAGTCAATATATATTTTCTTTCCTTTGAAAAAAATAAATAATTGAAGAATGCCACAACCCAGAGGAGGGAACTAGAAACTATTTTTGATGATTTTAGAAGTTATTTAACTGAATCTTTAATGTTTTCACTTACACAGTCATTAATATATGTTTATTTAGTTTTAAATTTTGTTGTTGTTATGTGCCGTTGAGTCAGAACCAACTCACAGCGGTTTTTCAGAGACAGTAAATTAAACGAGAGAGGACTGTCCATCCTTCTCTCAAGGAGTACCTGATGGATTTGAACCACATGCCTTTGGAGTTGCAGTGCAGTTTCTTACCACTAGGCCACCAAAGCACTGCCCTTTGTTAAATATTTAGATTTACTTTAAAATTAATTGTTTGAAAATTGTTATTTGATTAATATTCCACAGGCATAACATTATCAAATGCAATGGTAAATGCAGGTTTGACATCCTTTAAAAAAATAGAAGAAACAAATGCAAGAGAACTTGAACTGGTATGTAATATTCACTTATTCTTAATGTTATATGAACTCTATTCAACTTTCAAAGCTTACCTTGTATACCTTTATTTGTATTTAAAATATTACTTCTCATCTCATAGTCATAAATATTTTAACTTAAAGAAGTATTAAGTTGATGAGTATGGTTAAAACTACTGATTCTAAAAATATTGTTTTAAAATAATTTTTGGTATTATAGTAAAAATAAAATTATATAATGTTTTTAGATTTTAAATAGACACCCTCCTTTTGGAACTCAGATCAAAGAAACTGTGATGCATCTACCAAAATATGAACTTAAAGTGGAACAGGTAAAATGTTTTCTGTTTAAGTGTTTTGCTCTTCTCCTCAGAAATAAAGGTCTCCTTAACTTGGCTTGGAGCTGAATATGAACACTGTTACTTTTAACGCTTTTTGTGTTTATCTTTTTTAAAAGGTTGCAAGATACAGTGATGCCATTGCAGAAATATTAGTAACTATAATTTTAAGAAACTTTCAACACCTACAAATCAAAAGAACAGCACCAGATTTTCACTATGTTAGCTTAATAATAGGCGATGCAAATAATCAAGTGGTGTTTAAGCACAAGATCATGTAAGTGTTTAATATTTTAGTATTTTACTTCTAAGCATATACTGTAAAAGAATAATTTCACTGGTGGTGTGAAGAAAATAAGATCATTTTGGGGTCAATTAAACCACATTTTCTTGACATTATTCTGAGATATTTATTTGTCTACTAAAGAAGACATCACATAGATTTAACATTAAGTCTCTTGTTTTAGATTCTTGTTGTTAAGTGACATTAAGTCACTTGCAACTCATAGCAACCCTAGTACAATAGTTCGGAAACCTGCTCTATCTTGTGCCAACTTTATTGTCTCTGATACACCTATCCTTATTACCCCAGTCACTGAATCAATTCATCTTATCAAGTGTCTTCCTCTCTTTCACTGTTCCTCCAAACTTCCGGGCATGATATCACTCTCGAAGGACTGGTCACTTCTTGCAACATGTCTAGAGTATATCAGATAAAGCTTCAGAATCCTTGCCTCCAAGAAGCAGCCCTCTTTCACCCTCTCCAGGATGAACCTGTTTGTTCTCCTAACAGTCCACAGTATAGTCAATACTTTTCTCCAGCACAACAGCTCAAAGGTATAAATTCTCTTTCTGTCATCCCTAGTCATTGTCCAGCTTTCTGACATATAGCAAATTATTGTGAAGATCATGGCCTGGATCAGGCACAGACTGACATTCTCCAGGATGACATTGTTGCTCTTCAGTGCTCTGAAGAGGTACCCAGTGCAATTCAGTTCATCTTTTGATTTCCTGGCTGCTGGTACCAAGAGTGTTGATTGTGGAGCCAAACAAACTAATGCTGCTAACAATCTCAATCTCTTCACTATCTACCATAATGCTGTCAATCGGTCCAGTGGTGATAATCTTTATTTTCTTGATGTTGAGCTTCAGTCCATATTGAAGGCTGCAGTCCTTGACTTTCTGCAGCAAATGCTTCAGGTTGTCCTCAGTTTTAGCAAGCAAGGTTGTGTCATCTGCATAACAAGGTTGTTGATGAATTTTCCTCCAATCCTGATGCCACATTTCTCTTCATAGAGCCCAGCCCCTTGAATGATCTGTTTTGCATGTAGATTGAATGGTAGGGAGATAGGACACATCCCTGGCATACACCCTCCCTGATTTTGAAACAGACAGTGTTTCCTTATTCTGTTCTGATGCCTGCCTCCTGGTCCAAGTATAGGTTTTGCATAAGCACAATCAAGTGTTCTGGGATTCCCCATTCTTCTCAGAGTCAGCCACAGTTTTTTGTGATCCACACAGTTAAATGCCTTTGCATAGTCAATGAAACACAGATAGACATTCCTCTGGTACTCTCTGCTTTCAGCCAAGATCCATCTCTAACATTAGTTATAAAATCCCTAATATTACCATAGGTAAATGAACAAAGTGTAAATCCTGTCACCAAGATCTGGAAAAAAGTGAATAGATGATTCTTAAGAGCAGATGCATCTCACTATTTTTGAACTTGTCTATTTTCCTACCATTATCCAGTCATTCCATGCTCTTGTTATTGTTGTGCACTGTAGAGATGGAACTGACCCAATAGTTGACCCTCTGACAGGTTTTCAGAGACGGTTATTCGCACAGGAGGAGATTGTTCATCTTTCTCCCATTGAGCAGCTGGTGGATCATGTGCATTTGGGATTGCAAGCATAGCTTCTTGCCACTAGGCCACCAGAGCTCCCTATCCCATGGTTTTACTACTCTCTTTTTTTTAGTATAATTTTTCTTTTTCTTACCTTAAAATACATCTTCTATTTCCAAATTAAGAGCCAACAAGTTACTATAGCTATATTTCAGGATCCAGACAAACAGACTAATTCTATAAAGAAACTACATACTTTTCTTTATAGCTAGCATGCTCTAACATGCTGTGCTGTCATTTTTCCCCCTTCAGCTTTTCTTCTAATACTGTTATTCTCCCCAGAAATAAAATGCTTAGGAATAATACATATGACTAAATGCAAAAATACAAGTCAAATAATAGCTAATGTTTTTTAGCACTTAGTATGATGCAAGTTTTGAATTGTTTAATCTTTGTATAGAGAGGTATTATAATAATCCACTTTTTATAGAAGGAATTGAAACAAATTAGGGTGCCCAAGATCATACAGCAAGTTAATAGTAAAATCTAGATTTGAACCTGAGCATTCTGACCCAGAGCTTATTGTCACAGCCATATTACTGTACCTGGAAATCCAAGAATGGAAGTGACTCTGAAACCAGAACTTCCTAAATGGAGCAAGTATCTTCTTTCTGAAGTTAGTAAGTGACAGTTAAGATGCCATCCCTTTTACTAGTAGCTGTTCTTCCTCCAACTAGCCATGACACAATTATAGAGAATTGTACAAATATTTGTTCTCCTGTAACTACTAAGTTTAGTGACAGCTCTGATAATCTGAGTGAAAATAAATTACACTCAATCATAAAACTGGTCTCTGCTTGTGCTGTTATTAATTACAACTAATTGGTTCCAATTGCAAAATGAGGTTATTCTAAAAAGATATAGTTTATGTACAGCTAATTTAAATAGTGATTTGAGAGAAATTTCTTGGGTTAATGATGGCAACTATATAATCTAGGTCTAAAATGAGTCAATGCAACTGAGAATAAACTGTAGGGTTAATATGTAGTTAAGAAAATTATGGTTAATAAAACCTCGTTGACAATCTGTTTCTCTCCAGAATTTGGGAAAAGCTGTTTTTAGACCTATTTTAGGAAAAATCATCCCTGGAAAACGTAGTGTATTATTTAGTATTTGGAGGAAGTTTTGAATGATTCATGATGATTTTTCAGGGATTCTATTCTACTAAAAGCTGGAAATTGGACAAAAAAGATCCATGTGAAGAGAATTCTAGAATCTGAAGATCTTAATATAAATCTAATTAGTTCTGAATATGGTAAGTTAATTGAAGTAATGAAAATATTAATTTGAAATAGCATTTCAAAATTATTTTCTTTATATTAAAATAGAAAGAATAGAAATATTATAAAAATATATTTCCATACTAAATAAACTTTAAAGGATATATGATATACTAAGATATGGTTAAAAAACAGCATGAATCAAGATAACATTATTGAAATATTACCTCTATATTTATGCCAAATATTTTCTTTTTCAAGATAGTTAGATTTAAGTTGTTATAAGGGTGGTAAGTGTATAGATTTGTATTTGTTATTTTGTTAACCTTTAAAAAATTTTTTAATTTCATGGACCTCTGTAACTTTTAGTTTAAGTAGTTATGAGAATCAAAGATATATAAAAGTAAGTAAATGGTCTCATGGATTTATACAAGTAAAACATGCTTAATTTTTTTTTTCTTTTGCAGTTGGACTTGATATTCAGCAAAAATTTACAGTCTTTTACTCAGGACCCATGAAGTTTAAAAATCAAATAATGATGCAAAGGAAATCAGAAACAGAGCTTTCCAATTCTGAACATTTGGATAGATCTGTAGTAGGACCCAGTAAAGGTAAATAGCTCATTACTTCCAATTTTGCATTTAAAAAAAA
The DNA here is from genome assembly GCF_000299155.1 of Elephantulus edwardii. Classification (NCBI taxonomy): domain Eukaryota; kingdom Metazoa; phylum Chordata; class Mammalia; order Macroscelidea; family Macroscelididae; genus Elephantulus; species Elephantulus edwardii. The sequence goes on along the minus strand of NW_006399992.1, from coordinate 3,219,910 downwards.
GATATATTTTTGGAGAAGTATCAGTTTTATAGCAGTGTTTCATGTAGATTATTGATTCTCTGGATTTGTTTTTGCTGTGTACTCTCAAATTGGAACTGACCCATAGCTGACCATCCATTGGGTTTTCAAAGGCAGTTTAATTTTATGAGAGGAGATTGTGGATCTTCCTCCCACAGAGTGAACTGCATGCCTTTGGAACTACAGCATAGTTACTTACTTCTAGAACACCAGAGTCTCCCAGGAGCAGTTTAGCTGTTCCTTCTCCAAGACAAAACTGTTCTTTTAACAGTCCATGGGATAGTCAGTACTCTTCTCCAACTCCATAACTCAAAGACATCAGTTCTTCTTCTGTCATCCTTATTCATTGTTTTGCTCTTAGCTGCCTAGCAAGTAATTGAATTAGCCCATGGTCTGAATCAAGTGCACCTTAGTCCTCAAACTTACATCAGTGCTCCTCAAGAATTTGGAGAAGTTTAACTTAGGAGAAATATCACTTCGATAACATTGCTTCATTCAGATTATTGATTTTCTGGAATTAGATATTGTGATTTCCTAACAACTTAATAAACTATATTAGGAATTCTCTTTAAATAATAAAATACATTAGGAATTAAATTTAGTATTTGTCATATTGCAACAACACTTAGGACACAAATGATATGACTTTGAGAAACATTTTCTCTTTTCCATGCTTATTTTATTCTTATGAACAGTGTCAAAAAGAGAACAAGTAATGTGCACAAATCTGTACATTAGATGAGGCCACCAGAGCTCCCTGAGGCAAACTAGTATGATGATTTTAAAAAAAAATTATTTTCACTGTGGAAGGTTGTTTTTTTATTTAACATAGACAGAAGCATATGGTACATGAACAGATGACAATCATCATTACTCAATAAGGAAATGCAATTTAAAACTTCAATGAGGTGGCAATTCATATCCATTAAAATGCCCTTAATAAAAAGGCAAATGATAATAAATACTGTGAGCATATGGAGAAATGTAACCCTCGTACATTGCTAATGAGAATGTAAAATGGTACAGTTTTGGAGAAATATATAGTTAATTGTTGTTGTTATGTGCCATCAACTCACCTGCAACCCATAGTGACCCTTGTACAGCAACAGCTCTGACGCCTGCCCTGTCCTGAGCCAGTCTCACTAATTCTGACACATCAACCTCCATCCCCTCAGTTACTGTATCAATCCATCTCATCCGGGGTCTTCCTCTCCTTCAGTGTCCCTCCACCCTTCTGAGCATGATATCCTTCTCCAAGGATTGGTCCTTCCTGGACACATGCCCAAAGTATGTGAGACCGAGCTTCAGAATCCTAGCCTCCAAGGAGAAACTTTGTTTCACCCTTTCCAAGACAGACCTATTTGTTTTCTTGGCAGTCTGTGATATGTTCAAGACTCTTCTCAGTAAAGCACAAATAGATATTCTAGTATTCTTTACTTTCAGCCAGGACCCATCTGACATCCGTGGGGATCCCTCGGGTACCATAGCCTCTTCTATATCCAGCTGGAACTTCTGACTGTTTTCTATTTACTAGTCTAGCCATTTTTAAATAATCTTCAGCATTATTTTGCTTTTATGTGATATTAATGATATTTTTCAATAGTTTTCCACATTCTGTTTGATCACCTTTCTTGGGAATGTGAATAAATATGAATCTTTTCCAGTCAGTTGACCAGGCAGCTGTCCTTCAAATTCCTGCATGAGGACATGCGGGGCTGTGTATGTCATTTGAAACATATCAGTTGGTATCCCAACGATTCTTGAGGCCTGTATGTGTAAATACATATATACACACACACATAACCTACATAATATATATAAACACACACACATATACACACAGACAAAACTCTTGGTACCAGCAATCAGAAAATCAAAAGATAAATTGCATTAGGGAAGTCTGCTGTCAGGAACCTCTCCAGAGTGTTAAAGGGCAGTGATGTCAGTCTAGAGACTAAGATACACATGATCCAGCACATGGCCTTTGCAATTATTTGCTATGCATCAGAGATATGGACAATGACTAAGGATGGTAGAGAAAGAATTGATGCTTTCCTGCTATGTGTCAGAGAGTTGGACAATGACTAAGGATGATAGAAGAAAAATTGATGCTTTTGAGTTATGGTACTGGAGAAGAGTATTGACCACCACGAGGTCAAATAGGTCTAACTTTGAGAGAATGAAAGCAAGTTTCTTCTTGGAGACAAGGATTTTAAAGCTCCATCTCACATACTTTGGCCAGGAGGGACCAGTTTTTGAAGAAGAATATCATGCTTGGAAGGGTTGAGGGACAATGTAGGAGAGGAAGACCCCAGAAGAGATGTATTGCCATGATACCTGGGGCAATGGGATTAGGTGTGTTGCAATTAGTGAGGCTGGCTCATGATAAAGCAGGTTTCAGAGCTATTATAAGTAGGGTTGCTGTTAGGCACAGATGACTCGATTGCACATAACAACAATGATATATGTATATCTATCAGATTTTCCCAGTACAATTCACCATGAGTATTGATTGTGGAGTGAAGCAAGCTTTAATTGTTAACAACCTCAATCTCTTCTCCATTTATCATGGTGCTACCAATAGGCCCAATGGTGAGAATCTTTGTCTTCTTGATATTGAGCTTCAATCCATATTGAAAACTACAATCTTTGACCTTCTGTAGCTCAGTTTCAGCAAGCAAAGTTGTGTCATCTTCCTAATGTTGGTTGTTGATGAATCATCCTCCAACCTGAATGATCTGTTCTGTATGTAGACTGAAAAGATATGGAGACAGGATGCATCCCCGACTCACTCGTTTCCTGATTTTGAAACATGCAGTGTTTCTTTGCTCTGTTCTGATGACTCTCTCCTGGTCCAAGTATAGGTTTCGCATAAGCAGAATCAAGTGTTCTGAGATTTCCATTCTTCTCAGAGTTAGCCACAGTTTGTGTGCTCCACTACACCTTTGCATAGTCAATGGAACACAAATAGATATCCCTCAGTACTCTTTGCTTTCTGCCAAGATCCATCTGACATTGGTGATAATGTCTCTAGTGCCATGACTCTTCTAAACCCAGCTTGTATTTCTGGTATATATATTTAAATGTTGTTATGTACCTTTGAGTTAATTGTGATTCATAGCAACCTTTGAATAATAGATCTGAACCTTGCCCTATCTTGTGCCATCCTCATGATCTCTGGTGTGTGTGTGTGTGTGTGTTTGGTATGTATCATTGAGTCTGAAGCTGATCTTCAAGAACGTTTTTAGAGGCTGTTGCTTGTGAGGAGATTACTTATCTTTCTGTCACTGAGCACATGCTTTAAGGTTACCAATGCAACTCCTTACCACTAAGTTACCAGAGCTCTATGAAATACATGTTGTTGTTAAGTGCCATCAAGTAGTAGATGACTCACAGCAACCCTATGAATAAAAGACTTGAACACTTATATAACTTTCATCGTTTCTCTAAGTTCATAGTTTCCGGAGGCAAGCTATTTCGGAAGTGGATGCCACTCCTGCTTCAAAGCCTGTTTAAAATCTGATAGCTTCACCAAACACTGTCCACCCTGGGTAACCATTACCATAGTTGACACTTCAGTGTCACAGTGTTTAGCATCACAGCAACCACAAGTTATCTTTGTACAGCAAACTGACAGACCAGTGCAATACCACTTAGAAGAATGTTTGACAAAAAATAATTAAAACCAGGCCCAAGGGCCCAAATTCTTTTTTAAATATGAGGCCACATATAATCAGCTCACATTCAATTGTGAGCTAACATTCTATACCCAAGCCTCAAACAAAACCAGAAAATACACATGTGAAATATATGTGAAAAAATATTATAATCATGTTATAATAAACTCATAGGTGTCCCTGCAGTAAATTTTCAGAAGCTAGAAATCAAACAGTAAATCACCTATCTTTCTCCTGTGGAGTTGCTGTTCAATTTTAAATACTTCTCTATGAGTTATCAGTCACACTCCTTACCTACAGACCATAAAGCATAGTCAGTAGGGAGTTATGCTACTAACTCAAAAGTGCTGCTTCTCTGGTGATTAGAATAATATATGTTGTTTGTTTTTATATGCTGTCGAGTCACCTGCAAATCATAGTGACCCTATGTACAGTAGCTCTGAACCTTACCCTGTCCTAAACCAGTGTCATGGACTCCAACAGACTTACCCTCATTACCTCAGTTACTGTGTCATTTAATCTCATCTGGGGTATTCCTCTCCTGTGCTCTTCTGCCACACTTCTGAGCATGATAACCTTCTCCAGGGACCAGTCCATCCTAGACACATACCCAAAATATATGAGACAGAGCTTCAAGATCTTAGCCTCCAAGGACAAACTTCATTTCACCCTTTCCAAGACAGACCTTTTCATTCTCTTGGTGGTCCATGGGGTGTTCAGTATTCTTCTCCACCACCACAACTCAAATGCATTGATTCTTCTTCTGTAATCCTTAGTCACTGTCTAGCTCTCTGATGCATAACAAGTAATTGCAAGGAGCATGGCATGAATCCAAGACATGTTAGTTTCTAGACTGACTGACATCTTTGCTTTTCAGTACTCTGGAGAGTCTCTGACAGCAAATTTTTCCAGTCCAATTCATCTTTGATTTTCTGACTGCTGATATCAAAAGAGTGTTGATTGTGGAGCTGAGCAAGCTGTAATTGTTAACAACCTCAGTCTCTTCTCCCTATGTCATGATGCTGCCATTTGCATTTGGCCCAGTGATGAGAATCTTTGTCTTCTTGTTATTGAGCTTCAGTCCATATTGAAGACTACTGTCCTTGATTTTCTGCATAAAGTGCTTCAGGTTCTCTTCAGTTTCAGCAAGCAAGGTTGTGTCATCTGTATAACACAGGTTGTTGATGAGTTGTCTTCTGATCCTGATACCACATTCATTCCTCCTCATGAAGCCCAGTCTCCTGAGTATCTGTTCAGCATATAGATTATAAAGGTATGGAGACAGGACACATCTCTGATGCACTCTTTTCCTGATTTTGAACCACGTACTGTTTTTGCTCTGGTCTGAGGACTGCTTTCTGGTCTGAGTTGGAATCAACTCATAGCTGACTCTCCCATTGGTTTTTCAGACAGTATTAATTACACCTGACGAGATTGCTCTCATCTTTCTCCCATGGAGCAGCTGGCGGATTCAAACTACATGTCTTTGAAATTGCAGTACAGTTTCTTATCCTAGAGCCCTGAATGATATATACATACAAATATATATTTGTAAATGAAAATTCATTGCTCTCTGTATAGTCTTACTCTTCCTTTGTAGTGTTGAGATACCTAATTTCTACTGCTGATGACACTCAGTTTATGCCCAGTGGGATAGTGTGACTAGTCAATCACCTTGTGGGTAGAACATTTGTATGGTCGTGTCCATCTGTGGGGCAAAGTCAAAGTCAGTGCCTAGAAAAGTAAACAGTAAACTTTTGACACTACAAAATGGCATATCTCACCTTGTTGGTTTTGTTCTTAAGTGCCTTAGAATCATAGATGACCCATAGCGACTTGATGAATGAAAGTCTTGAATGCAAAACATTCATCTTTTCTCCAAGTCCATAGAGTTTCCTGAGGCTTTTTTTGGAAGTGGGTGCCACTCCTGATTCTAAGCCTGTTTTATTTGGGAGATCCACAAACACCAAAAGCCTTTTTAAATAAGAGGCCAAATCAAATCAAATGAACTAACACCCTGTTTGGGATTTGCTATAGTGTGCTGTAGAACTGCTTCCAACTCATAGCAACCCTGAAAGGCAGACAGGAACTATCCTATTGCATTTCCTAGGTAGTGATTTTACAGAATCACATCACCAAGTCTTTTCTTCCTTGGAACAATTTGTGGGTTTAACTTATTGACCTTTCACTTAGCAACAAAGCACTTAACCTTTGTATTGTAAAATCTCCTTAGCTTGAAATTAGGACTGTGCTAAGATGAAATCTATTCAGAGGCAGTGGGTTTGGTCTATTGTTATTTTTTATTAAGTAGTATAAACTCATAGTTGTTAGTTCTTTATCATGTTCAGAAAGATTCAGAGGTAACTGGACTATAGAAGAATCAAATAGAAGTATATAGAAAGAATTAAAGTTGAGAAAACTAGAGTTGGGGTTCTGAGGTCTTTCTAGTTCCTGATCTAGTCTCTCCTGTAGCCTACCTGCATTGCTTCTTCTGAACTCCACAAAATAGCTATATATATATATATAGATACATATATCTCCTAAACATTTTGTTTAAAATAGCTTAAATTATTTCTTTTATTTGTAAATGTAGTTAAAGGTGGCCAATCTGCAGTGTTTGTATTAATATAACAGCCTTTTTATAAGAGCAAAGTTATCTCACACTTTTGTAGAAAATGGATAAAAAGATGCTTTCTCTCAGGCACATGATGTACTCATACACACAACATACATATACACTCTTCATGTGATTGTTAACACAGGCATTGTGCCAAATGTCCAGATTTAAATATATTCTTAGGTAATTTCTTGATTGTACAATTCTGGTTTTATGTGCAAATTCATATATCACCATATAACCCACATAATTATATCTTTAAAGTATAATTATATTTATTTTGTACCTTTCTTAGTGACTGATAAAAAAGGGCTATAGATTTCTCCTACTAAGTAACAAGATTAATTTTTTTAAATAATCCAAATTATAGTTTTTTATCTCTTCTCAGACTATATTATTAAGTGATATGTTTTAGTTCAGAGACTATAATTGCTAAATGATTGCTTCTTAATTTGCTTACAAGTTCAGTAACTGTTTTAATATTGTGGACCACAACCTGTGGTTAATTTTGAGAAGAATGGGAGTTCCAGAATACCTGATTGTGCTCCTGAGTAACTTATGCTTGAACCAGAAAGCAGTCGTCAGAACAGAACAAGGAAACACTGTATTGTTAAAAATCAGAAAAAGCATGTCACAGATGTGTCTTATCTTCATATTTTTTTTCAATCAGTATGTGAAAAAGATCATTCAAGAGGCTGGGCTTTATGAGACGGAGTTTGGAATTGGATGAAGACTCATCAACAGCCTGTATTATGTAGATGGCACCAACTTGCTTGCCAAAAATAAGGAGGGCCAGAAGTGTTTGCTGCATAAGGTCAAAGATTGGAGTCTGCAATATAGTTTGAAGCTCAACATCAAGAAGACAAAGGTTCGCACCACTGGGTGAATTTGTAGCATCATGATAGATGGAAAGGAAATAGACGTTGTCAGCAATTTCAGCTTGTCAACCTCATGGTACCAACACTCAGGAAATCAAAGGATGAATTGCACTGGGAAAATGTACTGTCAGGGACCTCTCCAGAGTGGAGACCAACAATGGCAAACAACAATGCCAGTCTGGAAACCAAGGTGCTCCTGATCCAACCTATGGTCTTTGCAGTTGCTATGCATCAAAGAGCTGGAGAATGACTAGACTGATAGAAAAAGGATCAATACGTTTGAGTTGTGAAGAGTGTTGAACATTCCATGGACTGTCAATAGAACAATTTCATTCTGGCAAGGATGAAAACAAACTGCTCCTTAGAGGTGAGGATTTCAAAGCTCCATCTCACATACTTCAGGCATGTTGACAGAAAGAGACCAGTCCTTGGAGAAAGACATCATGATTGGAAGGGTGGAGTGACAGTGCAAGAGGGGAATACACTGGATGAGATGGATTGACACAGTAAACTAGGATTATAGGGTTAGGTGTGTCAAAGACAGTGAGACTGGCTTAGGATAGGGCAGAGTTCAGAGCTATTATGCGGAATGTCACTATCAGTCGCAGGTAACTCAGTACACATAACAACCGCAACAACAACATTGTCAAATTATAGAACTATATGTAAGAACAAAAAATACACAGCTTAGGGTACATAATTTAACTGAAGAGTCTTATGCTCCATATAACTGAAAAAATTATCTTTAAAAAATATTCTTTCAACAGCAGTTTCACATATTTGATAATAATTATAAAATGTAACTTATAATTTGAAGAAAAATACTTCTTCAAAAATACATGGTTGGGAGATACAATATGCTTTGTAAACTTGTACT
>NW_006399992.1:3190156-3197519 GCF_000299155.1 Elephantulus edwardii | reverse complement strand
TTCCATTGTCCAACCCATGATCTGACAGTTTGTATCTTAAGCTTTCTTGGCTTCTGTGATTCCAAAAACGTTGACTGCTGACATTTTTCTTTTGACCAGTGTCTCTTAAGTTTAGTTTTGCTGTCTCTAAGGGAAGGTGACATGTCCTGTAGAACTCCTGTGTAGATTATGTTTTCCTTTAAAGAGTAGTATAATGATATTGCCTCATTTCCATGGATTTTTCTGTTAAAAATCACAAAGGGTCCAAACAGATTTAGACAACTTCTTGAATACAGAGACAAAACAAGATTAGTATGGTTTCAGCCATTTACAATCTTACAACCTGTAGAAACAACACTAAACTATAGTGGTCAGATGACATTATGTTTGAGAAGTCAATGCTTGAGTACCTCAAAGCATTTTTGCGGCCATAGTTGTACCTGAAGGAGGTAGAAAATCTCATGCCTTATTGGAATCAAGGAAGCAAATGATAAACTATGTAATGGCAGCCTCGTGCAAGATGGTCTCCTATAATATTAGAAATAGTATTCAACAACCCCTCACAATGCTACTATCTTGCCATGTTCAGAAGAAGATCACAGGACATTCCATTGACAGTTGCCCAGGATTTTTTGGCAAGACCATTTTCCTACAAGCACAGACTGATTGTTCTACTATTGTGTTGTCATCTTAATGTACTACTTACCAACTACACTCTAGACTTCTTTTAGTGTGCAGTGTTTTCCTTTGTTATGGAGCTTTTGCATGTGCTATCTCCTCTCCCTGTAATACTTTCTCCCACCTTTTAACCTGTTGAAGGAAGAATGTCATGTTTCCATTCCTACCACAATATTTAACCCCAAACCTCACCATGCCTTGAAGAGACCTGACCATATCCTGATAAGATGACTAGATGATTAGATCCTCATAAGGCCCTAGGCCTAATCATATCCTGACAGAACCCCTGCCCCCAATTTCCCGAGTAAACTACCATCCCCTCTCAATCTTCTTAACAGCCCTTATAAAAAGAAACTGCTTTTATTTCCCTACACATCATTCTGATCTTCTCTGTGCATAGTCATTGGATGTCCCTTTAAGATCTGTTTGTTGTTATGTGCCATCAAGTTGCTTGTGACACTTATTCATTACTTGGGACCAGTTTCTTCTTCTTTCTCCCTTTCAGCTCTTTTTCTTACTAACATCTATTAACTCCAATTCCAAGACATTTCTAACCAGATCAATTTTGGTCATGTGTATGCATCTCCATCTACTGGAGGATCAGCTATGAGCCAATTCCAACTTGAGGGTGTGTGTGTGTGTGTTTGTGTGTGTATATATATATATATATACACACTATCCTCTGTTTTAATTGTAAAAAATAAACACAAACTCACTGCTTTTGAGTCAGAACCAACTTATAGCTGATCATCCAGCACATTTTCAGAGGCTGTAAATCACACAGGCGGGGAAAGATTGCTCATCTTTCTCCCAAGGAATAGCTGTGGATGTGAACCACTTGCCTTTGCACTGGTAGTGCAGCGTCTTACACAATAGGCCACCAGAGCTCCCTTTTAGTTGTAAAAGGACATAGTAAATTCATTTTAGTTCAATTGCTTCTTTTTATATTTGAAAAGTAAATATTCAGACTTCTTGTCCTTTTAATCACATTCTCAATGAAAAGGGTAAACTTTGTTTAATTTGAAGAAAATGGATCAGATGTTAATAAATTAATTTGCATTTTTTTGCCATTCTCAGTATAAAAAAATTAATGTAATTGCATTACAGATTCTTGCAAGGATAAAACCACTTTTCAAGTAGGTTGCAAGTGTGTACATTTAAATACTAGTTAAAAGGCAATGCTACTTTAAAAAAAATGTTTGGTATGTATGTGCATTATTGCAAATTCAAGGACTCCAGCTCACCAGTATGATCATTTATTTATGAATAAATAAATGTTGTCTCTCTTGTCATTAAAAAAGAGCAAAAATTAAAAGTGTGATAAGTCTATGATTAGCATCAGAAACTAAAAATATGAAAGTATCGCATTTTTATAGAAATATTAACTAAGTAGAGATCAAATCATGTGAATTTATAACTAGGATGTAAGGCTAAGTGTGTCAGAGATGCCAGCTGCTACCCTCCCTTCCTCTCTATTAGTCTTGTTTGTTTCGGTTGGCCTCTTATCAAACTAGCCATTACTGGCCCTGATAAATAATTTTAAATATTTTATTTCAGTGCGCCTCTATGTTATGTCAACGAAAGTACACTAAGTACTCAGAATTGTGACTTTAAAACGTAGAAAGTAATATGGGACAAATCTATAAAAATGCATACATTTTGAAATATAGTATCTATTAACTTTAAAGTGTACTACAGAATATAAAGTATAATTTAGTGTCCTTTCCTCCAAAACCAGCATTCTTCCAGTTAACAATCATTGTTGTTATATACTGTTGAATTGCTTGAGACTCATTATGACCCTATGTATGTATAAAAGCCCTGAATCCTGCTCTACCCTGTGCCAACATTATTGTCTCTGACAAACCTACCCTGAATACCCCAGTCACTGTATCAATCCATCTCATCTATGGTCTCACTCTCTTTCTCTGTCCCTCCACCCTTCCAAACATGATGTCCCTCCTTGAAACTTGTCCAAAGTATGTCAGAGTAAGACTCAGAATCCTTGCCTCCAAGGAGCAGGCCAGCCTCACCCTCTCTAGGATGAACCTGTTTGTTAAATACTAATTTAAAGGAAACATTCAAACATTTTTTAAAAGTAGCATTGCCTTTTAACTAGTATTTAACAGGTATATTCAAAACTCTTCTCTAGCACCACAGTTCAAAGGCATTAATTCTCTTTCTGTCATCGCTAGTCAATAAGTGTATATTATGAATAAGATAAATTCAGACCATTCTAAAGACGTGGAAGAAGGGGGAGCACTTATACTTTCTATGTGCCATTTTAGGCTAACGGGAACAGTCCAAGAGTTTTATTATTTAGAGAATATCCATGTTTTGGTATTCTAAACAAACTTGTGTCACCATTACTTTAAAAATCTACTTTGAATGTTTGAAAGCCCTTAGATCTCTGATAGACTCCCAGATCCTAGTTAGTTTTTAGCTTGAGGAGCAAATGTGTATAGTCACTGTGCACCATCTTGTGGTTATATCTAGGGTTGCATCTTTGTAGAGGTTTTTAAATTTAGGGCAAACTATTGCAACTAGTTAGCATTCTTGGCTGCTAACCAAGAATCTTGGATGCAAGACCAAAAGTTGGAGGATTATATTTACTCAGAGGCACCTTGCAAAGAAGATAGGTGATTTTCTGAAAAGTCGGCCATAGAAAACCCTGGTGCCTCTGGAATAATCTTAAGTCAGAATAGACTCCAGGGCAACTGGTTTAGCCCTTATTGAAAAAAAACCAAAAAAAAAACCAACCACAAACCACAAAACAAAAAACCCACAACAAACAACCAGCAACTAGCAAGATATTTCAGATCTCTAAAGTAAATTGTTTCTTTGGATATAAACAGCTTCTGTTATAACTAGAAAGGCAGAATGGATGAAAAATCGGGCTTCTAAATAATTGTTAGATGCAATCAAGTTAACTATTACTCATTGTGTCCCTGTGGATAGATTGAACCCTTGTACAGTTGTGCAACTCACAATCTCTGCTATGCTCAAACCCATTCCTTTGCTCCACAATACCAAGCTTTTAAATTAGACTGCCTGAAATAAAATCTGAAATTTGATGCTTATTATATATATATATATAATAGTGGGCTTATTACTTGTTGTTGTGTTGTTGTCATGTGCCATCAAGTAGTTTGCGACTCATAGCAACCCTATGTACAAGAGCCCTGAACACCTTTCTATCCTGTGACAACCTCGCTGTCTCAAACACATTCATTCCCACCACTCCACTCACAGAATCAATCCATCTCATCAAGGGTCTTCCTCTCCTGTGCCGTCCCTCCACTCTCCCAAACATGATGTCCCTCTCCAAGGACCAGTCCCTCCTTGCAACATGCCCAAAGTATGTCAGACGAAGCTTCAGAATCCGTGACTCCAGGGAACATTCTGGCTTCACCCTCTCCAGGACAAACCTGTTTGTTCTCCTAGCAGTCCATGGTATATTCAACACTCTTCTCCAGCACCACAACTCAAAGGCATCAGTTCTCTTTCTATCATCCCTATTCACTGTCCAACTCTCTGATGCATAGCATGTAATTGCAAAGATTATAGCCTGGATCAGGCGCACTTTAGTCTCCTGCCTGACGTTTTTGCACTTGTTTCTTTTAGTTAATGTTATTATCTGTGAAATGGAGACTCAATAGGGGTTTCTTATAGATGGGCAGTAAAGGAAGACTAGTTATTTGTATAACATCTGAAACAGGTAAAAGAAGGTTCAGAGCGGGGGATGAGAAGGTACAGAATAAATAAAAAGGTGGTGATAGAGCAAGAGGATAATGCCAAAGTGTAATAAGATTGAAATAAAATCCTAAATAATTGATAACTTTGGAAAAATTAAAGATTACATTTCAACGATGAAACAGAATGAGATGCTAAATATATATTGATTATATGGAATTATGTTATTTTCTGCAATAAACATAAAATTACGGTAATTCAGAAGAGGCCATGGCACTCAGGACATCATTGCCAATGCCAAATGGATCATGGCTGAAAGCAGAGAACACCAAAGGATTATCTATCTGTGTTTCTTTGAATGTACAAAAACATTTGACTGTGTGGATCCCAACGAACTTTGGCTAACTCTGAGAAGAATGGGAATCCTAGAACACCTGATTGTGGTCTTACAAAATCTATACTTGATCTAAAAAGCAGTCATCTGAACAGAACAAGAAAATGCTACATGGTTCAAAATCAGGAAAGGAGTGTGCCAGGGATGTGTCCTTACTCCATACCTTTTTAGTCTATATGTGGAACAGATAATTGTGGAGGCTAGATTTTATGAGGAGAAATGTGACATCAGGATTGAAGGAAGATTCATCAACGTTATGAAGACTCATCAACTCATCTGCATTATGCAGATAATACAACCTTGCTTGATGAAACTGAGAAGGGCCTGAAGCATTTGTTGCAGAAGGTCAAAGACTGTAGTCTACAATATAGGCTGAAGCTTAACAACAAGAAAAAAAAAGTTTTTCAACACCGGGCCAATTGGCAGCACTATGATAGATGGAGAAGAGATTGAGGTTGTTAACAATTTCAGCTTACTCTGATTCATAGTCAATACTCTTGTCTTTAGCAGTCAGGAAACCAAAAGATGTATTGAATAGGAAAATCTGCTGTCAGGGACCTCTACTAAAGAGCAACAGTATTGGTCTAGAGACAAAGGTGCACCTCATCCAGGCATGGTCTTCGCAATTACTTGCTATGCATCAGAAAGCTGGACAGTGATCAAAAATGATAGAAGAAGAATCAATGCCCTTGAGTTGTGGTGCTGAAAAGTATTGAACATACCATGGACTGCCAAGAGAATAAACAAGTCTGTCCTAGAGAGGGTGAAAGCAAGCTTCTTCTTGAAGGCAAGGATTTTGAAGCTCCATCTGACATACTTTGGGCATTTTGCCAGGGGAGACCAATCCTTGGAGAAGGACATCATGCTTTGAAGGGTAGAGGTACAGTGCAGGAGAGGAAGACCCTGAATGAGATGGATTGACATAGTAACTGGGTTAAGGGGGTATACATGTCAGAAACAGTGAGATTGGCTCAGGAAAGAGCAGGGTTCAGAGCTGCTATGCACAGGATTGCTGTGAGTTTGTAGTTGAATCAGTGGTACATAACAACATATGAAAATTACATCAAATATATTATTACATATATAGGAAATTATAAATACCTAGTAAGTATATGTGGCAAATATATATTAGTAAATAAATTTTTTGACACCTCAACATAAAGGGTTACCTATGGTGAACAGGTTTTAATAGAGCTCCTAGATAAAGACAAACAAGGAAGCAGGATTGGTCATCCACTTCTTAAATAACAGGCCTCTGAAAACTTTGTCACTAGTAGAAGAACACGGATATAATGGACGAGAAAGTAGAAAATACAATAAATAAAAGGAACAGTTTACAAGTCTTAACACCTCACTGGTAAATATTCTATTAAAAAACAATAAATAATTTGAGAAAAAAATTACAATCTTATAACTGAAGAATACATGAATCTATACTATAAAAGACTTACTTGGTGTTAATGTGATTTAAAAACCTACAAATGAATTGTAGATGCCACATTTCAGAAAACCCTAGATAAAGAAAATTACTAATGTTTCCAAAGACAAAAAAATTAATGTTAGATTCTTATCAACACTGTTTGCTAGAAGATAATGAATTTAAAAATCTAGGGGGTAGGGGATGCATTTTCAACTCTAATCCCTACACCCAGCTAAATTTTCAATTTTTAAAGTACCTGAAAGCAAAATAAAGATATCTTAATACATCCAGGAAATCATAGATTCAGCTCAGAATAGGACTTCCAAGATGGCAGCTATAGAGAAGCCTTAGATTGCATTAAGAGGAGGGTTGACAGTTTAGGGGAAAAGGTATCTGTGAGAGGGTGAATAAGTTGGTGGGGTATTTCTATATATTTATCATTATCCTTTATATATTTAAAGTATTTAAAGAAAAATGTTGCCAAATGAAGGCAGTATAACTCCAGAACTAAGATGATGCTCCTTAAGGAAAACACAGTATTTGATTCTGCATTTAACTTCTAAATATCTCACACTAATTCTGTGACCCTAACCACTTTAGACTGAGCTATATAAGCTGTACTGACGTAATCTGGATTTGCTGTGATGCTGAACCTTGTGCCATTGGAGTGTTTAATTGTATAAGAGTTACCCATAGTGGACAGTGTTTGGTGGAGCTCCCAGTTTAAGACAGGTTTGGAAACAGGAGTGGCAGCCACTTCCTAAACCCATGCCTCTGGAAACTATCACCTTTGATAAATTATGATAATTATAGAAAGGCTTCAGGTCTTTTGTTCGTGAAGTCACTATGAGTCGTGCTTGATGGCAATCAACAACAAACAACAACAACCATCATTTCATTGTCTATAGAACTATCCTAGCTTCTTACTTAGTATTTCAGCACCCACCCTGTCCTGTCTGTAAAATACATTTTACATATTATATTTCACAGAGTAATATTTTGAAAATATAAATCTAATTAAGTTGCCTCTTTGTTCAATATAAATAAACCAAATTCATAATATATACCGCCACATGGTCAATCAGTCATTAAAGAGTTGTTGTTGTTGTTGTTGTTATGTGCCGCCGTTGAGTCGTTTCTGACTCATAGCGACACTATGCACAAGAGCCCTAAACCCTGCTCTATCCTGCGCCAACCGC
>NW_006399992.1:3177649-3183993 GCF_000299155.1 Elephantulus edwardii | reverse complement strand
AGGAAAGAAATTAGATAAAATAAATTATAACAAGTAACAAATACGTTTGATTTCATTATATTTAGGAATGACTACCTGTAAAAAACTGGGGAACCGAGATTGTAATCATCACTGTAAAAATAAAAAGACCTGTGGACATGACTGCTGTGAGTTCCATAAAACAAGTTTATTTCAGACTTTGAAAGCATAAAAATATTTGATGAATAGTTAAAACCTCTTGATTATTGATATACGATGTTTATAAGTGCATTTTTATAACCATCTAGTACTATTTCTTCTTTTTGGGCAATGAAGAAAAAAATTATGTATTAGATTTAAGAAATTTGGCTCTGTATGAAGTGTTTAAGGTTTTAAAGTAAAAGATCTAAATGTTTTTATAAAGGTAAAATTGGAGTTGCACAGAAGTCAGAAATTAAAGAGTCAAAAATTTCTTCGTATATATCTGATTTAAGAAACAGAAATGCTGTTTCATCACTTCCTCCAGTTAAACGTCTCAAGGTAAGTTTTAATAGTATTTGTCTCATTGATATATAAAATAAATATTCATTAGTCTGTGTATCAAATATGTATTTTTTGTGTACTTTAGTATTCCTTTTAGGTTTGGGTGGGAAGATGACCATTATTCATGATACTATTTCTAAAGAAAAAAGCATTTTTATTTCTTACTAACTAACCAGTTTGTCTATTTTGGAACGTAGTTATCCAGGACCTTCTCTCATTAGCTTTAAAACAAATAAACAAACAAACAAACAAAAAACAAAAAAAAAAGACAGTTGATTCAGCTATATGAACAAAATGTTCTTACATTTTACTGATTTTATTAGTGTGGGCCTGAAAAGTCTGGCAATTATATTAATTCCTGCAAATGATGAAGGGGCCATGGGACTAGGGACATCAGAGTCAATGTCAGATTGTTATTGACTGAAAGCAGAGAGTACCAGTGTCTGTCTGTGTTTCATTGCCTGTTTTGACTATGTGGATCATAACAAATTTTAGGTAACATTGAGAAGAATGGGAATTCTAGAACACTTGATTTTTTTCATGTGAAACCTATACTTGGATCAGGAAGCAGTCATCTGAACAGAGCAAGAAAATACTGCATGGTTCAAAATCAGGAAAGGAGTAGATCAGGGATGTGTCCTATCTCCATACTTTTTCAATCTATATGTGGAACAGATCATTTGGGAGGCTGGGCTTTATGAGAACTATGGCATCAGGATTGGAGAAAGAACCTTCAATAACCTACGTTATGCAGATGATAAAAACTTGCTTGCCAAAAATGAGGAGGACCTGAAGTATTTTATGTAGGACATCAAGGATTGATCCAATATGGATTGAAGCTCAACATCAAGAAGACAAAGACTTTCACCACTGGCCAATTGACAGCACCGTGTTCGATGGAGAAGGGATTGAGATTGTTAACAATTTCAGCTTTTGCTTGGCTCCACAATCAACAGTCTTTAACACCAGCAGTCAGGAAATCAAAAGATTAATGGCATTGGGAAAATCTGCTGCTTTATATAGAGACAGGACAGTAATGTAGATAATAACTGAAGTGATAGGAGTAAATAAGATCTTTGCTTGAGAATGTGTACAGAAAGAGAAAACCTAGTACAGTGTGGAATGTCAACATTTAAAAAGATCTTGACAAGTACATTCCACTATGCAACCTTAATTGTGGACTCTTGTGATAACCATAATGTACTTGGGGCGGTGGGAGGGGTGCGGGGGATTGTGCACCAGGGAGGGAGTCTTTCTTTTACTTTTGAAAGAGAGGAGCGAACTGGGGGGCGGGGGGAGAGGGCTGGGTGGGTAGAGAAGTACAGCAATGAATGAATGGAAATCCAAATTCTCTGTAAATGTTCATTAAAATTATTAAAAAAAAATATCTTGACAAACATTGCAGACCAAAACTTTTAGTGTTTAACAGGGACAGGAAAAAGAAGGGAAAGAGAGTCATTATTTTAGTAGCAAGTTTCTAGTTTTGTGATGGATAATTTGACAAGAAATAGTGTAGATACTTGTACAGCATGTTAATGTACCTATATGCCTCCTTTATTGTGTTTTGTTTTATTGTCCTTCATAAATATTGTGATTTTCTGCTTTTTTACAAATTAAAGGTTTGTGGCAACTCTGCCTTGAGCAAGTCTCACTAGTACCATTTTTCAGGCTGTTCTCACTTCTTGTCTGTCATTTTTCTGCTAATTCTCACAATATTACAAACATTTTCATAGTGCTGTTGTGTATTTAATGTTGTTGTTGTTATTAAGTGCCATCGAGTCGACCACAACTCTTAGCAACCCTATGAACAACAAATCAAAACCTTGTCCTATCCCGAGCCATCCTCCATATCTTCAGACATGCTAAAAGCTCATTATTGTAATCACTGTATCAATTTATCTTGTTGGGGGTCTTCCTGTCTTTCACTGACCCTCTACCTTTTCCAGCAAAATATCTTTTTCCAAGAACTGACCTCTCCTGATAACATGCCCAAAGTATATGAGACAAAATTTCCCCATATTTGCCTTTAAGAAACGCCCTGCATCCTGACTGTAAGAAATACCCTGGTTACACTTCCCATCAAGATTTTTTTTAATTTATTTAGAACAGTCCGTTATATATTTAATGCTCTTCCCCAACAACACAGTTTAAAAGCATTGACTCTTCTTTCATCGTTTTTATTTATTGTTTACTTTTCTGATACCGAGAAAATAACTGAAAATACCATGGCTTCAATTTGGGCACAGCTTAGTTTTGAAACTGATATAGTTGCCCTTTAGCACATTAATGAACTTCAGTATAGTGTAAATGCAAAGTTATATGTGCAGTGGTAAAACTATAGTCTTTGCAATTACGTGCTATGCATCAGAGAGTTGGACAGTGAATAGGGATGATAGAAAGAGAATTGATGCCTTTGAGCTGTGGTGCTGGAGAAGAGTGTTGAATATATCATGGACTGCTAGGAGAACAAACAGGTTTGTCCTGGAGAAGGTGAAGCTGGAATGCTCCTTGGAATCAAGGATTCTGAAGCTTCGTCTCACATACTTTGGGCATGTTGCAAGGAGGGACTGGTCCTTGGAGAGGGACATCATATTTGTCAGAGTGGATGGGCGGTGCAGGAGAGGAAGACCTTCGATGAGATGGATCGATTTTGTGAGTGGAGTGGTGGGAATATTCGAGTGTGTTTGAGATGGCGAGGTTGGCACGGAATAGAACGGAGTTTAGAGCTCTTGTACATAGGGTCGCTTTGAGTTGCAAATGACTCGATGACACATAACAACACACCGGAGTAATTCATGTGAATTGCTTTATTGTGATAATCACTTTTTTGAGATATAAGATCACCACTTTTACAGTTATCTGGAATATCTACAGGGTATATTTATTACAGATATCACCAAAATGGCACATGTGAAAAGTGTTGTATTGGTACATGTTCTGTTAAACAGCTATATACATCATTAAAACTATTTAAAAAGAAAAAAATCTTATACTCATTCTACAATAATGGTTTGGGGGGAGGGTGGAAGCAGACAAATCAGGATGTGCAGGGGGAGTGGGGATTAATCATGGAGTTGTGCAATTTGATAGGTGTGGCAGTAAGGGAAATTGGAATAATCTGTTCTAGGAATAAATGTTTTCAAATTTTGTAAATCAAGTAATATTGCAAAGGGCCACTGTTGTAAAACGGTACTGACATAAGGGTTGAGGGAAGACAGAGAAGGAGGGGAGGAATGATATATATTGCATTGAAACAGATGACGGAGAGAACTGTTTGAAAGGGACATATGAATGGGTATTCTTGTCATTACAGAAGTCCAGAATGAAGGCTGTGGACTTGAGGGGAGGGATTGCATAACAGTGAAAGAGTTTTTCTTTTTCTTTCAAAGAGAAGAGTGAGTTGAGGGGGAAGGGGGTATGTAGGGAGAAAAGTACAGCAGTGAATGACTGGAAACCATATGTCTCTGTAAACTTTAATTAAAATTAATTTCTAAAAAAGTGTAAAAAGAAAAAAGAAAGCCCTGAGAAGGAAACTTTAGTTGATAAGTAGCCCAAGTTTTTCTTAATTTATTAATTTTTTGACTTTATGTATAAACAGGAATTTTGCTATTTGGCTGATTTGCTGAAATGTTTTAATGCAAAATTGATACTTGAACTTATTTTTTTCAACCAATAGATGCAGATGAATAAACTTCAAAGTGTGGAC
Organism: Elephantulus edwardii; assembly: GCF_000299155.1. Taxonomy (NCBI): domain Eukaryota; kingdom Metazoa; phylum Chordata; class Mammalia; order Macroscelidea; family Macroscelididae; genus Elephantulus; species Elephantulus edwardii. The sequence continues at coordinate 3,179,786 of NW_006399992.1, read as the reverse complement.
CTTGAAAATTTTAATTTTTCTCCAAGATCCTCCCTTCCCAGTGTATCAAGGTACAAATACAATGTTAATACATAAGGTGAAATTTTCATCATAAACTCTTCTCCTCCAGATAATCACTTATTCATGGAAGAATTATCACTCGATCACAGTGATCATTTAGTTCCTTAATGAGACATAATAATGTAAGAGTTCTGTTTTCTTTCACACCATAAATTTATTTAGAGCTGTATAAATATGGATTGCTTTAAGATTCATTATCTCTTTCCTGGCGAACTACCCATTCTATTGCTTCTCTTTGGGCTCTGTCTTCTTAAGTTAATAGTTGATCAAAGTATACTTAGAAAAGATAAATCATATTTGTGTGTAAAGTGTAACCTTTTCTGTTTATGAGCTCATTCCATATTAATAATACCTCATAACACAGGGTAGCAGTCGCAGGGTCTGCTCTGTCTCACATCAGGTCTCTTGTCTCTGCTGCAGTTGCTATGACTGCTGCTCCCATAGGCCCTGGTCTGACTGGCATAATAATCTCTAGCTCCAAAGAACATGTTACTCTCTTACTTCTTTGCTGGTGATGACGTTCTCCTATTCTGCAATTGGATCCACTAAATGTAATCACTAGTCTAGCCAATCCTCTGTAGATTGGATGAGGCTAGGCTTACACATCCTACTTGCATATTCCCACCATACACATGGCAAAGTCAGTCAAAGGACAGGGTAGCTATTTGAACAGTGCATCCTTAATACCACAGACTTTTGTTGTTGTTGTTTAGGTGCTGTTGAGTCAAGTACAACTCTTTATGACCCATTGAACAGCTCTGAATCCTTTCCTATCCTGTGCCAACCTTACAATCTCTCACACATTTGAGCTCATTTTTGGAGTATTAAATGTCCTATGGAGAGCCAAAAGAACAAATAAATAAGTCTTGGAGAAGGTGCAGCCAGAAGTGCTCTTTGGAGGCAGAGATGATGAATACTTTGCATCTTGCATACTTTAGGCATGTTGCTAGGAGAGGCTGTTCTTTAGAAGAGGTACATCATACTTTGGACCTTACCAACAACCTAATCCATGAGGTATTTTTTCCATACCATTTTGTAGATTAAAAAAACTCCAGGTCTTATACTCTTTCCTACTAAGTATGCAGGGAACTTACTCCTCCTTGTTCCTTCTGTATCTCATAATGCCCACCTAAAATGGTATTAGTGGAAATCATTGTTCTGTCAGATAATGGCCTTCTACGGAAATGGCATTTAATATATTTAACAGCCAGGCCAGTACAGAACAGATGCCAGAATTACTTCTGCAGGTCCTAGCTTTGGTTGTCTAAATGAAATTGCTATTGACAATAGGGGATTTTTAGGTATAGTCAGATGTCAGATATCAGATAATCTGTTGGTATCAAATAAAGATGACTAAGTATGGGTTACTTTCATTAAATACCTGGTTGTGGTTGTTTGTTTGTTGTTTTTTTTTTGTACCCAAGGCTACTCTAACAAAATTTAATTAGGAAAGTAGAAAAATATTATTTTATTTGCATAAACAAGGAATTTTCAAAATCAGATTCATTTTCATACTTCCTTAACCTTTTTTTGTGATTCTAAAGGTTACAATATCCAAACATGCTTAAATCACCTATAAAGGAACAGTGGAATAAGTATGAATCCTGCGGAAAACTTCACTTACAAGAACCAACAGAACATCAAAACCAAGGTGAATTACCATTGATAAGAGATTTGAGAAAAGATAATTTAATATTATTTCAGATTGACAAGTAGTGTTATTAAAAGTCCAATATCTGAAATTATTAACATTATTAACTTGACAATATTTTTCTCTTGGGTTGTTGAACCAATTTTAAATTTCTAAGTCTTTCTTTAAGATACTCCTGCAAAATTTAATATGTTGTTGTTATGTGCCATCGAGTCACTTGCGACTCATAGCGATCCTGTGTACTAGAGCCCTAAACGCCATTCTATCCTGTGACAATCTCGCTGTCTCAAACACACCCATTCCCACCACTCCACTCACAGAATTGATCCATCTCATCGAGGGTCTTCCTCTCCTTCACCGCCCCTCAACTCTCTCCAAACATGATCCCTCTCCAAGGACCAGTCCCTCCTTGCAACATGCCCAAAG
>NW_006399992.1:3170778-3174969 GCF_000299155.1 Elephantulus edwardii | reverse complement strand
GCACGGGCACTCGGAGGGTGCATGGCCCCTTTTGTGCAGGCGGCCGGCAGGCACCCGCTTCCCCCACTGCCACCATCCTGGCTCCAAGAATTCTCTCCAGAACAAGTCCACCTTGTGGCAGGGTGGTGGCTTCGCTGCACCAGTCTTGAGGGGGGCCAGTGCCCAGCATCCATCCTGGGTGAGGGAATCCATTCTTTCCGGCTGTGGAAGCCTCATGGAGCTGCAGTGGCTGTTCGGCGAGGCACGGGCTCTGCGGGGGGGCAGGGGGGGCGGGTTGAGAGCCACGAGACTCACCCATTTCTCCTTGGGAATCCTTGACTACTTGTTGTTGAGCCTCGATCTTCACCGAGGGCTAGTCATCAACTGTTTAAGTGTTCAATTATCAATAAGCCGAAGTCTGTGGAAGGCCATAATGACCCTGCTTTAAGTGGTTCACTGCTCCAGCAGCTCACCACACTGTCTCTGCTTCTTCCACCATCTTGGATCTCCGGGTAGCAATCCTTAAAGATAGTATAAAAATACATCTAGTACAGATTTACTTTAAAACCTCTCCTGTACATAGTACTAAATTCTTTTAAATTTAAAACAATATGAGGAAAAATTAGGAGGGAAAAGGGATCCTTTAGTATCCAAAGTGTTAAAATACTAATCTATTATATGCCTTTAGAATTCTTTAAAATGAACCTTATGTTTCTAAATTTAGTTCAGATATACAAAAAAAGACCTTTTACAATTTGGAAGTGGATGGACAATTCTTTTTCCTAGTCTGTCTTAATTTGACTTCTTAGTTTTAGAACAATATCTGTCAGACAAATATTTTACCTAAAGGAGCAGATGAGAGATACTTCCCCTTACAGAAATAATCAACACATTCAGTGTCCCTCCCACCCCAGCGACTTTGTCTTGTTCCTTCCCTTTTCCTGTTATATCAGCATCATTTGCACTCTCCCCTCCCCTGTCCAGCACCTTCCTCCCCTCCAGCAACCCCTTGATATGATGGCTTAGGCTGCAAGTCACTTCGGTGATGTCTTGCACCTCCCACTGCTGCTGCTCTCTCATGCTGATGCATGTCTCATATATTTAGGAGGATTTAAAGTACCCAGGTATCAGCTTCAAGAGAGGATATTTGTCTAAAGAAGTACTGGAGGAAGGTTCTTACCCCTGAGCTTCTGCTCCATGAGTGTTGTCTTGTGACTTAATGTCTCTGTTCTTCCTTTTGTACCACACAACTGTCCCAATATGATAATTTCCAAGGTAAGTTCTTGATAGAGAACTACCAGAGATATAAGCTGGGTTTAAAGAGGTGATCTAACTAGAGACAGTATTGCCAAAATTAGATGGATCTTGGATGAAAGCTAAGAGTACTAGAAGAATATCTATCTGTGTTTCATTGACTTTGCAAAGGCATTTGACTGTGTGGATCACAACAAATTGTGGCTAACCTTGAGGAGAATGGGAATCCTAGAACACTTGATTGTGCTCATGTGAAACCTGTATTCAGACCAGGAAGCAGGCCTCAGAACAGAGCAAGAAAACACTGAATGGTTCAAAATCAGGAAAAGAATGCATCAGGGATGAATTCTGTCTCCATACTTTTTCAGTCTATATGTGGAACAGATCATTTGGAGATTGGGCTTTATGAGGAGGAATGTGGCATCAGGATTGTAGGAAGACTCATCAACAACCTGTGTCATGCAGATGACACAACCTTGTTTGCTGAAACTGAGGAGAAACTGAAGCACTTGCTGCAGAAAGTTGAAGACTGTAGTCTTCTATATGGATTGAAGCTCAGCATCAGGAAAACAAAGATTCTCACCATTGGGCCAATTGATAGCACCATGATGGCTGGAGAAGATATTGAGGTTGTTAACAATTACAGCTAACTCAGCTCCACAATCAATACTCTTGGCACCAGCAGTCAGGAAATCAAAAGACAAATTGCACTGGGAAAATCTGCTGTCAGGGACCTCTCCAGAGTACTGAGAAGCAACGATGTCAATCTAGAGACCAAGGTGTACCTGATCCAGGCTATGGTCTTCACAATTACTTGCTATGCATCAGAGAGCTTGAAAATGGCTAAAGATGACAGAAGAATTGATACCTTTAAATTGTGGTGTGGAGAAGAACCTTGAACATACCATAGACTACCAAGAAAACAAATAGGTCTGTCTTGGAGAGGGTGCAACCAAGTTTCTCCTTGGAAGTTAGTATTTTGAAGCTCCATCTCACATACTTTGGGCACATGCCTAGGAGGGAGTGAGTAGTCCTTGGAGAAGGACATCATTATCAGAAGGGTGGAGGAACAGCACAGGAGAGGAAGACTCTGGATGAAATGGATTTATACAGTAACTAGGGAAATGGGAGTAAGTGTGTTGGAGTCAGTGAGTCAGAACAGGCAGGACTCAGAGCTGTTGTGCATAGGGTCACTATGAGTTGCAATAAATTCAATGCCACATAACAATAACATACAAAGTAAGCTATGTTGTGGCAAATTACTTAAACTCTTTAGAGTTTACTCATATCTTTAAAACAGAAAGAATTTAATTGGATCACCTTTCATTTCTTCAGTCCTTAACCTTACATTTTGCCATCTATAATGTTATGAAAATATAGACTAGATTATAAGGTTGTTGTTGTTAGGTGCTTTTGAGCTGAGTACTCAAAGGATCCTATGCATAGCTGACCTGTGCTCTTCCCTATCCTGTGCCATCATCATCATCTCTGAACAGTAGAGCCCATTGCTGAAGTCATTGAAGATCTTCCTCTCCTTCACCGTTCCTCCATCTTTTCAAGTATAATGATCCTTTTCCAAGGAATAGCCTCCCTTCACCACCTTTACCACCAAGGAGTACTCTGCACTTTTTCCAGGGTTATAGGGTAGAGTTGTAGACTTGCATATCTACCTGCCATTAAATTTATGAGTTAATGCGTGAATTTTTCAGCATTAAACATAGTTAGCCATTACTACAGATCCTGTAATTCATAACACTGCTTTCCTGGGTCATACTGTGAATACACACACTCATTAGATGTAAGTTGGAAGATCAGTGAAAGAGAGAAACTGACTCTCAAAAATATGGATTGGCACAGCGGCTGTAAGAATGAGCTCAAGTATATAAAAGATGACGAGGGTGGCATAGGATAGGGCAGGATTCAGATCTATTGTTCATGGGATCACTATTAGCTATAGTCCATGCTCCTAACAACATACAACAGCAACTCAGTCTGTAAAACATGTGAGAAATAATCCTGGTTATTGCTCCTCTTTCTTCATCCTATCATCTGATGCTTTCCTAGCTGTAATTTAATATTTTGGGTAAGAGATTGCCTACCCACCACTTCTTATGACACCATCACAGCCATGAAGCCCAAAAGAGGCTAAAGATAAGTCCCTTCATTTCACCTAATGTATCAGAGTATGTAACCTAATTGGTCAGGCATAAATAGCATTACACCATTAACAACAGAAGGTATATTATTGTCAACCTAGTTCTTTTTCATTGCCCTTTAATTTATATCACTATAGCTTATTCCTTACATGTACTGTTACTCTTTTTTTAAAAAATTAATTTTTTCTTTTAATTGTGATTTTATATTGTTGTTCTATTATCTGCTTTCTTGATATCAGAGTTTATTCTTTCCACTAACTTTTATGGTGTCCTTAGTTCATTATTCTACCTATTTTAATTTTCTACTCAGTATTCCAATGCCAATTTCTATTCTAATATAAAAGTCTCATCTAGGTATTTGACTCCTAGTGAAATTTGTATGCCTCAGTATTGCAACTCAAGATTTAATTTGTAAAACAACTATATCATCTCACCTCAGTAACAATAGCAAAGTTCAACCAGGCAGCAAACAACACATTCTAGTAAAGTAGTAGAGAAACTGGAACCCTTATTCACTGTTAATGGGAGTGTAAAATAGTGCAACTACTATGGAAGGCCATATGACACTTTGTAAAAAAAAAATTGGAAATAGAAATACAATTTGACCCAGCAATTTCACTACTGGGAATATACCGTAAAGAAACCATAACTGCCACCTAAACAGATATATGCATGCCTATGCTTGGACCAAGAGGCAGTCGTCAGAACAGAGCAGGGTAACACCGCATGGTTCAAAATTGGGAAGGGTGTACGCCAGGGATGCATCCTGTCTCCATACCTTTTCAACATGTATGCAGAGCAG
>NW_006399992.1:3155395-3170113 GCF_000299155.1 Elephantulus edwardii | reverse complement strand
GGATGGGTGTGTCAGGGGCAGTGCGGTTAGCGCAGGATAGAGCAGGGTTTAGGGCTGTTGTGCATAGGTTCGCTATGAGTCGCAAATGACTCGACGGCACATAACAACAAACAACGTTTATTGCTGCATTGTTCATAATAGCAAAGAAATGGAAACAACCCAAGTGCCCATCAACAAACGAATGGATAGAGAAGCTGTGGTATATTCACACAATGGAAAACTACATAGCACTGAAAAACAAGGAACTAATAATATATATTTTATAATGAGTGACCCTGGAGGACATTATACTGAGCAAAATATCTGAGTTACAAAAGGACAAATACTGCATAATTCCACTGTTATAAAACAGGACTGACATGGGGTTGGAGAAAAACTGAAAAAAGAGGGAATAAATAATGTACATTGCATTGAAACAGATGAGGGAAAGAACTGTTTAAAAGAAATATATGATTATGTATTATTTGCATAACAACAGTCCAGAATAAGAGGTGCATAGCAAAGTGGACTGGGAGGGAGGAGGGAGGAAACTGTACAACAATGAAAGCATTTTTTTAAGGAGAAAAGTAAGTGGGGGTGAAGTAGGGAGGAAAATGTACAGCAATAAATGAATGGAAATCCATGTATTCTGTAAAGTTCATTAAAATCTGAAACCAAAAAAATTAAGATTGAATATGTTTCTGAGTTCTTTCAGCTTGAGATATGTTGTGTGAGTTCTTCCCTGCTTATTCTCCAACTAGCTCTTTGCACATTCCATTGTAATGCTTTGCTGTCTTGGGTAAAATCTTTAATGATCCAGGAAGTATCAAGAAGAAGATAGAAACAATCTTCCAAAAGAAGATAGAAGGAATCAGTAACACAGGGTCACTGTACCAAAAAGAATTGGCCAACACTGAAAAACTTCAGAGAGGTCCACTTGAACAAGAACCAAAGATAATGAAGGAAGAATTTCAAGCTGCATGTAAAAGGCACTGGGGGGGAAAAAAGAAAGAAAGAAAGAAAGAAAGAAAGCAGCCACAGGAATTGATGAGATACCAACTGATACATTTCATCTAACAGATGCAGCCCTGGACATGCTCATTAGTCTATGCCAGGAAATTTGAAGGACAGCTGCCTGGCCAACTGACTGGAAGAGATCCATATTTGTTACTGGTCCTACGAAAGATGATCCAACAATGTGGAAATTATTAAGTCATTAACAAGGTCATTAATATGCAAGTTTGGAAGGGTGGAGGGACAGAGAAAGAGAGGAAGACCATCAATGAGATGGCTTGATTCAGTGACTGGGGGAATGAGGGTAGGTGTGTCAGAGACAGTAAAGTTGGCACAGGATAGAGCAGTTTTGAGGGTTGTTGTACATGGGGTCGCTATGAGTTCCAAGTGACTCAGTTGCACATCACAACAACAGCAAGCAAAATATTGCTGAAGAGCATTTAAAATTGGCTAGAACAGTACATTGACAGAGAAGTGCTAGAAGCTCAAACTGTATTTTGAAGAGGCTGTGGCGCCAGCGGTGTCATTGCTAACATCAATCAAATGGATCCTAGCTGAAAGCAGAGAATACCAGAAGGATGCCTATTTGTGTTTTATTTATTATGTAAAGGCATTCAATTGTGTAAATTCATAGAAAATTATTATAAATATTGAGAAAAATTGGAATATCAGAACTTTTAATTATGCTTACATGAAATCTTCACCTAGACTAAGAAGCTATTTTCTAAACAGAGCAAGGAAACACTGCATGGTTTAAAATCAAGAAAGGTATGGTCAGGGATATAGCCTTTATTCATATGTTTTAAATATGTATACTGAGCAAACATTTCAAGAAGCTGGACTCTATGAAGAAGAATGTAGCATGGGAACAGAGGAACATTCATCAAAAACCTGTGTTATGCAGATGGCACAATGTTGCTTACTGAAAGTGAAGACTTGAGGTGCTAGCAACAAAAGATCAAAGACTACTACTGCCTTCAATATGGATTGCACCTCAATATCAAGACAAAAATCCTCATCACTGGACTAATAAGCAACCTCATGAAAGATGAAGAAAATAATTATTTCACCTTACTTGGATCCACAATCAGTACCCTTGTTACTAACAGTCAGGAGATCAGGAGACATATTGCATTGGGCAAGTTTGCTAACTTGGACCTTTCCAAGTTACTGAGGAGCAATGAAGCCACTCTGAAGACTAAAGTTTGCCTCAGTCAGGTAATGGTCTTTTCAATCACTTGCTATGCATCTGAGAGCTGAAAACATGAGTAATGAGGACAGAAGAATCAATGCCTTTAAGTACTGGACTACCAAAAGAACAAACAGATTTCTATCTTGGTAAAATTTTAATGAGAGTATTCCTTGGAGGTAAGGAATGATGAAGCTTCATCTCACCTCTCATATGTTTTTAGGAGAGGCTATTCTTTGGAAAGGGACATCATGCTTGGAAAGCAGGAGGGTCTGCAAAAAGAGGAAGGCCCTCATTGAATGGATTGACACAGCCACTGCAGCTGTGGGCTCAAGTTTGTCAGAGATGAAGAGGATGGCACAGGATAGGATGGGATTCAGATCTACTATGAGTTATACTCAACAGCACCTAAAAACAACAATAACTACATAACCTATTTTAATGAGTAGGTGACATTTTTGTCCCCCTAACCCTTTTTTTACAATAAAGAACAAACCTTATATAGTAGTTAAATTCAGAAAATTTAGAGGTAGTCTATTTTAATTCTCCTCCTGGTTTTACCATGTAGTAAATTTGTAAACATTCACACTTGCTTAAACACTTTGTCTCAATTTCCTCATCTAGTATGTTTTAGGATTGTTTTGATGGTTAAATGAGTTAATATATATATAAAGCTCTTTATAGAGTATCTGTTACTACTATTTTTAGAAATAGAGTATATTCATTTTATTTTTGACAGGGAAGGCTTTGCTAGTAATGTATAATTTAATGTATTCAAATACAACTTTTGAAAATGTTTTAAGGATAAAAATACTATTTTTATCACCTGTATTCTGATTTCAGGAAGGAAAGGAGAAGATATCAGGAATACTTATTTTAAAAGTATATTATCATAGAATTTAAATTGGAAGAGATCTTTGTGCAGTTTGTCACTTTACAGTGAAAGAAGTCAAGATTCTATGAGATTAAATTACTTACCCCAAACCACCTATCTAATTAATGGTAGGGCTAGAAGTACATCCCATGCTTCCAGATTCTCAGTCCAATATAATTCCTTTAAACAAAAATTTTAGTTACCAGCAAATTGAAAATTGAGCATAAAATAACTCTTTCAACTTTCCACCACAACTATATTTTTCTTTGTCTTCACACCCATTGTTAACTCACATTAAAAGAAAAATTACCCTTTCTCTTATTCAGGGTTAATCTCTATCTTTTTCTCCTTAATGTTATTGTTAAGTGCTTTGGAATCAACTATGACTCATTACAAATCTGTGAAAACAAATGGAAACCTTACTATATCCAGTACCACCGTTATGATCTCCGACATGCTCAAATCTATTGTTACAGTCACTGTGTCAATCCATCTCACTTCTGGCCTTTCACATTTCCCAGCATGATATTTAAGGACTGGCCCCTCCTGACAACATTCCCAAAGTATGTGAGATGGAGTTTTCACCTTTCTTTGCCTCTAATGAATACCCTGGTTGCACTTTTTCCAAGGCAGACTTGTTTATTCTTTTGGCATCCATGGGGAATTCAGCACTCTTTTCTAACATTGCAACTCTAAGACATGGATCCTTATGCTGTCATTGTCTGACTTTCACATACATAAGAAGCAAATTAAAAGACCCTGGCTTGGATTTGGCATATATTAGTCTATCAATGGATATCTTTGTTGTTTATCACGTGGGAGAAGTCCTTGACAGTAGTTTCTCTCAATGCAACATGTCTTGATTTATTAGCTACCGGCACCATAGATGTTCACTATAGATATAAGTAAAATTAAATCACTGACAGCTTCCATCTTTTCTCTGTCTATGATGATTTTGCATTTTGGTCGAATGGCAAAAATTCTTGTTTTCTTGGTGTTGAGATGCAATCCATGTTGAAAGTTGTAGTCTTTAATTTTCTTCAGTAAGTGCTTCAAGTCTTTCTTCAAGCAAGATTGGGTCATCTGTATAAGATAAGAGTCTTCCTCCAATATTGATGCCACATTTCCTCTTCATATAGTCCAGTTCCTTGAATGATTTACTCAGCATACTGATTGATTAGATATGGAGTAAGGATACAACCCTGATACTCACAGTTCATAATTTTATACCACGCAGAGGTTTTTTTTGTATGTCCCACCAACAACTTAATGGATGTGCACATCATATGCCTTTGCATTATCAATAAAACACAAGTAAACATCATCTGGTGTTCATATTGGTGCTTCCAGCCAATAGCCATCTGATACCAGCAATGATCTCCCTCTGTCCTTAGCCTTTTTCTAAATCCAACTTGAATTTCTGGCAGTTCCCTGTTGATGTATTGTTAGAATAGCCTTCTGCAAGATTTTACTTACATGTGATACTAATGATATTATTCAATAATTTCCACACTCTGTTGGATCACCTTTTTTTTTATGTGAACAAATATGCATATATCTCTTCCAGTGCATTTTCCAGGTAGCTGTCTTCCAAAGATTTTGGCCAAAGATGAGTAAGAACATCCAGGGCTGTATCTGTTTGCTGAAACACCTCAGTTAGTATCCCATCAATTCCTGCGGCCTTATTTCTTACTGAAGTGCAATGTTAATTCCACTGAAATTTATCTACCATGAATTACCCTGTTAGTATTTGAAATACCAGTAACATGGCTTCAAACATACAGCAACATATAAATTTCTAGAGTATGGCAAATTGACAGATGTATTGTGGAAAATATTGCAACTCTTACTGAAGCTTTTAATAAAATAAGGGAAATCATGCCAGCCTGAACAAAAACAAACAAACCAACAAACAAAGCTGCTAGATTCTCTATATACTCTGTTACTACCCTTTGAAAACAAAACTTCATGAGACAATGTTTACATCAGTATTCTTGCTTCCTTACTTCCCACTTGTTAATCACTCACTATAATTTTAATTATCTCCCTTTAGTTTTTCTTTAAAAGTAATTTAGTGATAGCCTAACTGCTAATAGTATAGTCTTTTCCATTTTCATTCTCTTTAACCTCTTTAGTCTGTGGCATTTCTACTCTTTCCTTTGTTTGTAAATCTCTTATTGGATCTTAATTAAACCTGTATATTGATTCATTGGGCTGAAGCACAACAGAGATTGGGAAGTGCAGAATCAAGTCAAGTTTCATTTGATTGTACATAAGGTTACTTTGAGTTGCAGTCTACTTGATGGTACCTAACAACAACAACATTGCTTCTCCTGAAGTGCCCTAGTGATACAGTGTATTATGTACTGGACTCTGATTTGAAAGTCTAGAAGTTCAAATTCACCCAACTCCTCAGTGGAAGAAAGATGGGCAATCTCCTCCTGTAAAGACTTATATGACAAATATATTTTATAATTATGCTCATAATTTGCTTGTAAGGAATCCAACTTAGAACGGAATAATTTTATATAAGAGTTAAGATTAAAAAATTAATCCTGTCTAGAAGAATCCATTGTAAATTAAGTAGTACAACTATCAGTACATGTAAACATAGTAAATACAACTTGTGGACACAATATTGAATAATTCTTTTGAAGTCTATTGCTCAAACCTATTTTTAAAAATTAAAAGATGTATTTGATGTAACAATACATAATTATTCTTGTGTTTTAAAAGAAACCTTATATATGTACATGACAGATTTTTCCAGATGGAATTATCCTGAAGTTTCAAATGAGAAAACCCCTCAAACAATGCCATTGAACAGAAATTTTAAATCCAGAAACCAAAATTTGACAGATGAAACGAAAAGCAACTCTTCATCTTCAAATATTTTTAATGTAAATTTTGAATTGGGAAATGAAGTATGGGAAGATTTTGATGATGAAAATTTGATAGAAATTACTAACTTTTTAAATGAAACTTGTGAGACAAAAACATCAGGTAAAGTTGTATTTTATAATTAATTAATGAGAAATTATTATTTTTGTTTGTTTTCTTGGACTAGTTTTCTCTGCTTTTTTTTATGTGAGCTTGCTTAACTTGCTTTGGTTCTTAATGTTACAACTTTTAGCAAAAATGTGACATTTCCATAAATAGCATTTCTTGTCCTACTAAAGCTAGAGGTTAAGGTTATTACATTATGATGAGGAAACTGTGGTGGCTTAGTGGTAAGTAGTGGTACTGCCAACCCGAAGATTTGAAATTTGAGCCTACCAGCTGCTCCATAGGAGAATTTTGAGCAGTCTCCGTCAAAGCAATTTATAGCCTCTGAAAGCCCACTGGAGGATTAACTATGTGTTATTTCTGACTCATTGGTACATAAGAGCAACAATATCATAATGATACAGCAAATAAACTGTCCAAGATTCTCATGCAAAGTCACTATTGGTATGATATTAAAATTCAGATTGTTGACTGAATTCCTTCCCTTAAAAAGATATCTTCTTTTCCATTTGTCCATTTGAGAGCAAAAGTAGTTTGCTAATTTGTAAATGATAAAATTATTTCATTTTAAAAATTATTCATCTGCCAGCACAAAAAAAAAAGAAAAACTGAGGAGGAAGGGAGGAAAATGTGCAACAAGTTTTCTGTAAACTTTCATTAAAATCACAGTAAAAAATAAAATTTAAAAAAGGAAAAACAAATGACAACTTTTATTTCTAGTAGGAATAGAGACAAGATTAGTTTTGTTTAGTATTGGATAATATACAAAATTCTTCTAAGTGGTACAACACTGGTCTGTCAATTTGTTGTACTGAGGTAACCTGGCATTGCTGTGATGCTGAAAGCTGTACCATTGGCGTGTCAAATGTCATAATGCCATGATGGACAGTTTTTTTGTGGAGCTCCCAAATTAAGACAGGCTTGGAAGCAAAAGTGGCATCCACTTCCTAAATAACATGCCTTGGGAAGCTATATGAACTTAGAGAAATGACAATAGTTATAGAACAGGGTTCAAGTCCTTTGTTCATAGGGTCGCTATGAGTTGTATTTGACTCAACAGCACTTAACAACAACAACAGCTATGCACAAATCATACACAATCCAAAAGTAGTAACATAGAGTTACAGACTAATTCACTGTGTTTCACTAAAATAGAAAAAAAACAAAACAAAACACCACCTCAGTAACTAATGTGGCGAAGTGGAGACACCTTTTTTTCCCCTTTAGGACTGGAAGAAGAAAAGCAGTCCCTCAGCCTTTTGCATACAAACACCTATTCCCACAATGATATTGTTGTTAGGTGCTTTCAAGTCTACCATGACTTACAGTGATCTTATGATGCCTCCACCATCTTCACAATTTGTGTTATGGTCAGGCCTATTGTGGTAGTCACTATATCAAACCACATTATTCAGAGTTTTTCCTCTCTGTTGCTGGTCTTTTCCAGCATACTCTCTTTTATTCAAGGACTGTCCCCTGTGACATCCTGCCCAAAGTATGCAAGACAAAGTTTCATAATCCTTGCCTCTAAACAGCACTCTGGTTGTAGTTCCTTTAAGGTGTATTTTTGTTCTTTGGGCAGTCCATGATTTGTATATTCCCTCTATCTTCCAACACCAGAATTCAAAGGCATCAATTCTTCAGTAGTCTTAGTTCATTGTCCAACTTTCTGGTCCATTATAGTCACAGTCTAACACATCCCAAATTGAATGATATGGAGTAAAAAATATAATCTTTTTTTAAAATAATTTTAATGAACATTTACGGAGATTTTGGATTTCCCTTCATTCATTGCTGCACTTCTCTCCCCGCCCAGCCTGCCCCTGCCCCCCAGTTCACTCCTCTCTTTTAAAAGTAAAAGAAACACTCCCTCCCTGGTACACAATCCCCCTGAACCCCTCCCACCTCCATAATATAATAATATAATATAATATAATATAATATAATATAATATAATATAATCTTAATATACTTTACTGTTTTTAAACCACTCATTGTACTCCTAGGAATACAAGTAAGTGTTATGAACAAAAAATTTGAGAAACTAGATGATATGAAGCAGAATTTAACATCAGAATTGGAGGAAGACTCATGAACAACCTGCATTATGCAGATGACACAGACTTGCTTGTGAATATTGAAGAACTGAAGCACTTACTGAAAAAGATTGAAGACTACAGCCTCCAATATAGATTACATGTCAACAATAAGAAAACAAAAATCCTCACCACTTGTTCAATAGACAATATCATGATTGATGGAGAAAAAAATTGAAGTCAATTAATTTATTTTACTTGGATTTCACAATCAAGATCCATGATAGCAGCAGTCAAGAAATCAAAAGGCTGCTGCACTGGGGGAATTGGATGTCATGGACCTTTCCACAGTGATTAAGAGCAAGGATTTCAGTTTAAGGAGTACATCTTATCCAAGCCATTGTCTTTTTAATTGCTTCCTATGCATCTGAAAGTTGGACAAAGAATAAGGAATACCAAAGAAGAATAGATACCTTTAAATTGTGGTCATAATGATGGTATTGCATATCCTATGGACTGTCAAAAGAACAAATTGATCTATCTTGTAGAAAGTGCAACCAGTTATCATTGCTAATATTAAACGGATCCTGGCTGGAAGCAGAGAATACCAAAAGACTATTTGTGTTTTATTGATTATGCAAAGGCATTTGACAGTGTGGATCATAACACTGAAAAGAATGGGAATCCCACATTACTTAATTATGCTCATCTGAAACCTATACTTAGCCCTAGAAGTGGTTTTCCAAACAGAGCAAGGGAAACACTGCATAATTTAAAATAAGGAAAGATGTGCAGGAGGATTGTATCTGTTCTCTTATTCAATCTATACACTGAACAAATAATTCAAGAAGCTAGACTTTGTGAAGAAGAATGTGGCATCAGGATCAGAGGAAGACTCATCAGTCTGTGTTATGCAGATGACACATGCTTGCTTACTGAAAGTGAGAAGGATTTGAAGGGCTTGCTATAGGAAAAAAGTACAGCCCTCAGTATGGATTTAATCTCAGCATCAAGAAGACAAAAATCTTCATCACTGGACCATAAGCAATAGTAAGATATGGAGAAAAGATTGAAATTGCCAATGATTTAATCTTACTCGAAACCACAATCAATACCTTGATACCAGTAGTCAGGAGATTAGAAGACATACTGCATTGGACAAATTCACTGTCAGAGACCTCTTCAAATTACTGAGGAACAATAATGTCAATTTGAAAACTAAAGTGTGTGCTGATTCAGACCATGCCCTTTTCAATCACTTGCTATGCATCTGAGAGCGGAATAACAAATAAGGATGATAGAAAAAGAATTGATTTGTGTTATGGTGCTGGAGAAGAGTATTGACTATCCCATGGACTGCAAAAAGAACAGACATATATGTCTTGGAAAAAGTGAAACCAGGGTTAGAGGAAAGGATGGTGATGCTTTAGACCACTGTTACAAAGCTTTCAGTTCACTGCTGCTCTAGCCGTAGGTTTCACTGGTGCAAGAATCTCTGAACCCCAAAGGCACATACTACATGTCAGTTTTTTCTTTACTGATGGTGATTTTTTTTCAAATCTGCCACTGAGTCTGCTCAATTTAGTGGCAAGACTAGCCAATCCCCTGGTTGGATAGGCTAACAGATCCCTTTTCTGCCCATCCACATGGCGGTGTAAAATTCGATTGGCTAGTAAAGCTATTTTGTGCAATAAACCCTTAGCACAACAGAATCCAAAGAAATTAACCTATGGTGTGTCAGAGGCAGTGCGGTTGGCACAGGATAGAGCAGGGTTTAGGGCTGTTGTGCATAGGGTCGCTATGAGTCGCAAACTTCTCGATGGCACATAACAACAACAACAACATTTTGTAGTTTTACTTTCTTGGGTTTGCTCTCTTAAATCTCTCTGCAAATTAAATTTTATTTCATTGACAGAGGTTACCTTGTTCTTCCCTTAACTCTTTATGTCTTTTAGAGCTTTTGTTAAACTTAAAAGAAGCTTGATCCAGCTATTTTCTAGCATTATATTTAAAAATATTTTCTCTTTGCATAGGATTTGGAAACATTTTGAGTTCAAGCTCCAAGGTATATGAGCCAACCCTCCAAGATTCAAAGAATCAGTTCCAAAGAGAAAATTCAAAAAGGTAAATTTTAGAATTTAATTGGGAATATGTATACCTTTATATCTACCTGATATGTAACTGGAGTTGAGATCAAGTCAGTAGATGTCAGAGAAGCTATAAGGTATTAACCAACATAAATCCTCTTAATCTTAAAGGGGTTTTTCCAAATGCTGTTTTCATACCATCAGGAATCTCCTAGGGAACCTTATTTAAAATGCATATTCCTGGACCCCACCTCAGACTTACTGAATCATAGTCTCCAAACAGGTATCCTCATATTTTACATTTGAAAAATGAATAAGAATTTTATACATGGAAAAGAAGAAGATAATGTGCTGAGTTATAGACAGATCTATAAATTAATATAAAAGTGTAGAGGACCACATGGGGCTGGCCTTATCTGACTTCACAAAGGGAACAAGCCTATCAACAGCATCAGTAACACAAAGCTAATTCCCATGAAGTCATACATGTTTGCCAAACTCCTGTATCTTTTTCTACTCATCTCAACACCAATGTTACTTCTTTGCTGGGTCAAAAATCCAATGCAATAGCTCACAGGCCACACAGACACATACTGGGGAAGTCTAAAGGTTATAATCTCAATTAGTAGCAGAACATACTTAAGATAGATACTGAAATGTGCATGAAGGCATCTCAGCCTTGAGCCTTATGGCTTTAGGCCAGTGTTCCAAAGTTCTCAGTCCTGCCATATTGGCACTCCCCTACCCAAGTTTTCATGTCATGTCAGGTCTCCAGTTTGGACATGGCTGTTGCTGCTGTTGGTTTAGCTGGAGCAAGAAGGGTTTCCTACATTCTCTTGCTTCTTGTTCAATGTTGAGGAAGATCTGTCTGTCTCTTGCTGCTGGCTTGCTCAATTCAATGATAAGACTAGACAATCCTCTTGTAGAATGGTCTATAGCTAATCCCCTTGTGGCTAGGCTAACACGCCCCATTCACATATTCCCACCCATCTAGATAGCAAAGTTAAATAATTAATAGGAGATGTCATATTGAAAGATAAACTCCACAGAATAAGATTAGAATAAGCATGCCAACACCAAGAATCATTAAAATGTGGTATATGGGGGCTATAGCATGAAGGTTAAGATTGCTGAGATCTGATTCAAAAAGGCCTTAAGTGCCATCTTAGATATCTGTACTTTATTCAAAGGATCAGGATCACAAGTTAAAATGCCTTTAAGATTTGGTGGGGCAACATCAACTGTGGAGAGCCTCATCTAAGGGTAGTGATTACTACTGAGCTCCACTAAGCTATTGCTGTACAAGATAATAGATGAATGGGACCTTCTAAGAATCAAATCCCTATGCACATCTAAAAATTTCTCCCAACAGAGTAAAAAAAAAAGCCACAGATTGGGGAAAAATAATTGGTAATGACATGTCAGATAAGGGAATTACATCTAGAATTTATAAAATACTCAGACACCACAAAAAGATAAAGGTAAATAAACCAATTGAAAAATGGGCACAGGATATGAACAGACACTTCACCAAAGACGACATTCAGATGGCCAACAAATACATGAAGAAATGCTCAAAATCCTTAGCTCTTAGAAAGGTGCAAATCAAAACAACTATGATATATCATCTCACCCCAGTAAGAATAGCAAAATTTAACAGAACAGCAAACAACAGATACTGGAGAGGTTTTGGAGAAACTAGAACTGTCGGTGGGAGTGTAAAATGGTGCAACAACCACTGTAGAAGGCTGTATGGCACTTTCTCAAAAAGTTGCAAATAGAAATACCATTTGACCCGGCAGTTCCTCTACTGGGAAATACACCCTAAAGAAACCACAACTGCCACCCAGGCAGATATATGCACACCCATGTTTATTGTGGCTTTGTTCACAATAACAAAGAGATGGAAACAACTAAAGTGCCCATCAGCAAATGAATGAATAGAGAAGCTCTGATTTGTTCACACAACGTAATACTATGCTGCATTGAAAAACAAGGAACTCATGCAATATTATTCAAAATGGGTGACCCTGGAGGACATTATGCTGAGTTAAATATCTCATTCATAAAGGACAAATACTGCATAGTGCCACTGTTTTAGAATGGGACTGACATCAAGGTTGGAGTGAGACTGAGAAGAATTGGATAAATTATACTGCATTGAAACAGATGAGGGAGAGAATAGTTTTAAAGCGATATATGATTGTCTATTATGATGATGACAAAAGTCCAGAATGAAGGTTTCATAGTGGAGTGTACTGGGGACCGGGGCGGGGGGTGGGGGGAGGTATTGTATACCAATGAAGGAATTTTTCTCTTTAAAGAGAAGAGCAAACTTGGGGGGAGGGGTGGGCAGGGAGAAAAATGCATCAATGAATAAATGGAAATCCAAAATCTCTATAAATGTTCATTAAAATTAATAAAATAATTTTTTAATGTGAGCAAAGTTCTGTCAAATACTCTTAGAATAATTTGACAAGAAAAGCTAGAAATCGGAAATTTTACCTGGTATACTCTGATTTTTAAATATATAATAACTAATTTTTAAATGTAATTTCTTTTACAGTACCTTGTTCTAACAACAACAGCAACAAAAATGTAGAGCATGAATAATAGATCTTGACCAGTATAGTAGGAAGTGAGAGGCTAACCAATATATTTAAGTATAGAAAGAATAATTAGATCAGAAAAAAATTCTAGCAGTGATATCCAGAGTGAATTTTAAAGGGTGAAATCAGTAGAATTGTGGCCAATGAGAAAGGCAGTTTTGATGAGCCTTAAACTAAAAATTGTAGAAGAAGAGTGGTACTGTTGGATTTTTTTTTAAAAATTCAGAGGTGAAACAGATGAGATTTGACAATTGATGTACGACTGTGACGAAAAGAAAAAATAATAATAAATTTTCTAGCCTGGCAGCTGTAACAATATGAGGATATAGTAAACACTAGAAATTTGAAAATAAAATAATTTTAGAAACGGTTAATGTGAAGAACGTTTGTAGAGTCCAAAATACATTTGGAAATATCAGACCTGATAAAAAGCCAAGAAAATGAAATTTTGGGTATTGTTAAAATTTTCTCCAAAGAGAAGAAATACTGACAATTTTTTATCCAGGATCCAATTTTCTAAACTTAGAAAATAAAGGCACTGTGGTGGCTTAGTCTGCAGTGAGTTGCACCACTAAGCAAAATCTCCATGTCTCCAGTGGTTAGAATCTACTAGTGGCAAGTAGGGGAAAAGATGGGCAATCTCCTTCTGTTTATAAAATACTAAATTTGTGAGATTTTTTGGAATTCCTGCTATCTTTAGTATCCTGACGTACAGTGTTGTGAGTAATAGGATATTATCCATGTACATACAATGAAGACCTGCTAATACAACTATGATTAAAATATACGCTCCTACAATTAAAGCTAAAGAGGAAGAAATTAAAGATTTTGATCACATTTTACATCTGAAATTGAACAGATAAACAATCAAGATGCATTAATGATAATTGGTAATTAGAATGCAGAAGTTGGAAAAAATGAAGGAGGAAGGATAGTTGGAAAGTGTGGCCGTGGTGACAGAAATGAAGCTGGAAATAGAATGATCAACTGTTGTACACTCAATGATCAAATGTTGTATGTTCAATGATTGATCACAAATACTTTAAAAAAAAACCACCACAAATTGAGATTTCACATGATAAACTGCATGGACTTCACATGATATATCGCATAGATAGGATCAGATTGATGGCATCTGTGGAAGAAAATGTTGGAGAACCTCAAAACTCAGCAGTCAAAACTAGACCAGGTAATGACTGTGGAGCAGATCAACTACTCGTGTGTAAGTTCAAATAGAAGCAGAAAAATACTAAAACAAGTCCACAAGAACCAAAATATGATACTGAGTCTAGCCCTCTTCAATTTAAAAATAATCTTAAGAACAGGTTGGAAGCATTGAACATGAATAGTCAAAGACAAGATGAGTTGTGGGATGAAATCAAGACAGTCATCTATGAAGAAAGCAAAAGCTCACTACAAAGATAGAGGAGAAAGAAATGATCAAAATTAGTATCGGAAGAGACCCTGAAAGTTGCACTGGAGCATCAAGAAGGAAAAAAAATAAGGAAGAGATGCTGAAATAGAAGGGTTGAACAGATTTCAAAGGGCAGCTTGAGAAGACAAAGCAAACTCTATAATGGAATGTGTAGACACTGAGAAGTAAAGAATAAAAATAGGAGAACTTGCTTAGCATTTCTCAAATTGAAGGAAATTAAAAACACCTTCAAGCCTTGAGTTACAAAACTTAGAGGTGCTCTAAACAAAATCTAGAAAAACTGTGGTACATTCACACAATGGAATATCACACAGCATTGAAAAACAATAAACTTGGAAAACATTACACAACATGGGGGAGCCTGGAGGACATTATGTTGTGTGAAATATCTCAGCCACAAAAGGACAAATACTGCATAACACCACTGTTATAAAATAGGACAGACATAGAGAGGTTGGGGAGAGAATAGGGAAAGAATGATAGATAATG
>NW_006399992.1:3152426-3155120 GCF_000299155.1 Elephantulus edwardii | reverse complement strand
TATGATCAAAAGCCAGTGATAATGGAGGAAGAATTTGAAGCTACCCTGAAGGCAATAGCAAAAAAATAAGGCCACAAGAATAGATGGAATACCAATTGAAATGTTTCAAATGACAGATTCAGCTGGATGTGCTTACCAGTCTATGCCAGGAAATTTGAAGGACAGCTGTTTGGCCAACTAACTGGAAAAGATCCATATTTATTCCCATTCCCAAGAAAGGTGATCCAACAGAATGTAGAAATTATAAAAAATATCATTAATAACACATACAACCAAAATACTGCTCAAGATCATCCAAAAACAGCTAAAACAGTACATCGAGAACTGCCAGAAGATAAAGTTGGATTTAGAAGAAGCTATGGCACCTGGAGGAAAATGTGAATCGCAGAACACTTGCTTGTACTTACGCTAAACCTATACTTGGACCTATACTTGGAAGCAGTCCTCAGAACAGAGCAGGGAAACACAGCATGGTTCAAAATCAGGATAGGAGTGCATCAAGGAAGCATCTGTTTCTGTACCCTTTTCAATCTATATGTGGATCATTTGGGAAGCAGGGATTTTTGAGGAGGAATGGGGCATCAGGATTGGAGATAGACTCATCAAAAATGCACTTATGCAGATGACACAACCTTGCTTGCAGAAACTGAAGAAAACCTGAAGCACTTGCTGCAGAAGGTCAAGGACTGTAGTCTTCAATATGGATTGAAGCTTAACATCAAGAAGACAAATATTCTCACCACTGGGCCAATTGGATAGATGGAGAAGAAACTGAAGTTGTTAACAATTACAGATTGCTTGGCTCCACAGTCAACACTCTTAACACCAGCAGTCAGAAAATCAAAAGACTAATTGCATTATTAAAATCTGCTGTCAGGGACCTCTCCAGAATACTGAAAAGCAGTGTCTGTCTAGAGGATAAGGTGCACCTAATCCAGTCCATGATCTTTGCAATTATTACTTGCTGTGTATCAGAGAGCTGGACAATGACTAAGGATGACAAGAAGAATTGGTGCCTCTGAGTTGTAGTGCTGGAGAAGAGTCTTGAACATACTATGGACTGCCAAGAAAAGAAGGTGACCACCAAGTCTCTCCTTGGAGGCAAGGATTTTGAAGCTCCATCTCATATACTTTGGGCATGTGGCTAGGAGAGACCAGTCCTTGGAGAAGGACGTCATGCTTGGAAGGGAGGGGAGACAGCACAGGAGAGAAAGACCCAGATGAGGTGGAGTGATACAGTGACTGGGGCAAAGGAGTTTGGTGTGTCAGAATTAGTGAGACTGGCTCAGGACAGGCCAGGGTTCAGAGCTACTGCACATAGGGTCACTGTGGGTTGCAGGCAACTCAACGGCACATAACAACAACAGCATGGCAACAGGGATGTTGCTGATGTCACATGGATCCTGTCTGAAAGTAAAGAATACCAGAAGAATGTCTATTTGTGATTTATTAACTATTGAAGGGCATTTGGCTGTGTGGATCATAATAAATTATGGCTAACATTGAGAAGAATGGGAATTCCAGAACACTTGACTGTGCTCATATGAAAACTATACCTACATCAAGAGGATGTTGTGTGGACAGAGCAGGGGAACACTGTCTGGTTTAAGATTAGGAAAAGTGTGTGTCAGGATTATATTCTTTCTCCATACCTACTTAATAAATATGCTGAACAAATTATTCAGGAAGTTGGGCTCTATGAAGAAAAATATAGCATCAGGATTGGCAGAAGACACATCAATAACTTTCATAATGCAGAACAGAACCTTGTTTGCTGAATGTGACTTGAAGCACTTGCTATAGAAGGTTAAACACCATAGCCTTCAATATGGTTGCGTCTCAACATCAAAACAAAAATCCTCGTCATTGAACCAATAGGCAACATAATGATGAACAGAGAGGACTGAGACTGTCAACCACTTCATCTTACTTGGATCCAGTCAATATACTTGGTACCAGCAGCAGTCAGGAGATCAGGGAGATGTATTGCACTAGGAAAATCTGTAGTCAGGGACCTCTACCAATTACTGAGTAGCAATGATGTCAGTTTGAGGACTAAGGTATGTCTGCTTCAGGCCATGTTCTTCTTGGTTACTTTCTATGCATCTGAAAGCTAGATTTGATAAAGGATGACAGAATTGATGGCTATGAACTATGATGTTGGAGACGAGTTGGAGAAAAGTGACTAACAAAAGTTAAATGGTTTTTAAAATTAATTCTTTCAAGAAGTCTCTAAGAAGCTTCTGCCAGAAGTTAACTCTGAGAAGAGGGCAATGAGACCTAAAGATCTGGGTTAAGAGAGAGACTTGTTTTTATTTTATATTCTTTTTACTATCTTAATCCTTTGACATGTGATATTTATCACCCAAAAGTGGGGGAGGGAATACATGCTCCCCTGAATATTATCCAAAAGTGACTGAAGCAACACATCAACAGAGAACTGCCATGCTTGGTTTAGAAGAGGCCACAGGTACTAGGGATATTAAAGCTAATTTTAGATGGATCTTGGCAGAAAGCAGAGAGTACCAGAGGAATGTCTATCTGTGTTTAAATGACTATGCAAAAAAGGCTTTTGACCATGTGGATCACAACAAACTGTGGTTGACTCTGAGAAGAATGGGAATCCCAGAACATTTGATTGTGCTTATGCAAAACCTGATCGTGTAGCCCTGGTGTGTCCACTTGCTGTGTAGA
>NW_006399992.1:3149312-3151831 GCF_000299155.1 Elephantulus edwardii | reverse complement strand
CCTTTAATATGGATTGAAGCTCAACATCAAGAAAACAAAGATGCTCACCACTGGGTCAGTTGGCAGCATCATTGTGGATGGTGAAGAGATTGAGATTGTTGATAGTTTTATTTTGCTTGGTTCTACAGTCAACACTCTTTTTACCATCACCTGAGAAATCAAGAGGTGAATTGCATTGGGAAAGTCAGGTGTCAGGGACCTCTCCAGAGTACTGAGGAGCGACATCAAGCTGGAGACTAAAGTGCACCTGATCCGGGCCGTAGTCTTCACAAGTGTGTGCTATGCGTCAGAGCGCTGGACAGTGACTAAGGGTGATAGAAAGAGAATTGATGCCTTTTGTGGTGCTGGAGAAGAGTGTTGAATATACCATGGACTGCTAGGAGAACAAACAGGTTTGACCTGGAGAGAATGAAACCTGGCTGTTCCTTGTAGGAAAGGATTCTGAAGCTTTGTCTGACATACTTTGGGCATGTTGGAAGGAAGGACCAGTCCTTGGAGTGGGAAATCATGTTTGGGAGGGTGGAGGGACATTGCAAGAGAGGAAGACCCTGATGAGATGGATTATTTCAATGATTGGGTTAATGGGAGTAGGTGTGTCAGAGACATTGAGGTTGACATTAAGGCAAGAGTTACGGCTCTTATACACAGGATCGCTACGAGTTGCAAGCAACTCGACGGCACATAACAACAACAAAAACATCAGTTTATGCAGTTCTTCCCTATCTCGTCCCATTCATCATCAGCTTCTTGGCATGACCGTCACATTTTACGTTTCAAGTGTTAGATTGTCACCTCCCCTGAGAGGGACTATTTCTCCACACTAGCAGGTGACAATTCTATCTTCTATTTCACTGCTTCTGTGTTCCTTCTCTTCAGCTCTGTTCATGTGTCCCTCTATCATGTTGATAGCATCTGAAACCTTGGACCTCATATTTTGGATCATGGGTTTTTGTTATTCCAGTGCCTCAAATGCCTCTTTTTTTAAAAAAATATGCGTTGTTTTTTATTGCTTTTTTAAGTTCCTCCTGATTTTTGCTTGCAGTGTGTAATTCTTCAAATTTGTCTTTCACCCATTGGAAATGTTTAGTCATTGTTCTTTTAACTTCTGTGTCGAACATTTGATCAGACTTTCTGGCTTCAGGAAATAGATTGCTACTGTGTCACTTTTGGGGACTGATATCTTGCTTTGGGCTTATGTGGGGAGTGAGGTGGCTTTCTTCCTTCTGGATATTGCTATGGTAGAATTTTTTGTGCCTGAGGCAGTAGCCTGTTCTTGATCTGAAGCCACTCCTCCAGAAGATTTTTGGGCAGGCACATAAGTGGATCCACCTAGGATGAGTGCACATGCAGATGCATGTGTGGGCGGAGCAGGGAAGATGTGCACACAGACATACGTGGGGAAGGGTTTGGGGGGACCACATTAAAATTCCTGCTGTCCTGCTTGCTCCTGGCAGGTGAGTCCTGCTGTGGTTTGCTGCTCCCCACCGTGGCATGCTGCTCCCTGCTGACGCTCACTGCACCCTGCCGATGCTCACTGTTTCTGCAGCTCTCAAATGTCCGTGTTGGTCCACAGTAGTGTTTCAATAAGCAACTATATATTTGTTCAGGTCTTGGGTCTGACAGCAGTTTTTTCCCCAAAGTACCTGAATGACCAAGGAAGAAGCCTGTTGTTTCCTTCTGGAAGTGGCTTCTCACCTCCATCATGGTGAATCTTTGTCTTCTTGATGTTGAGGCTCAACCCATATGGAAGACTACAGACCTTCTGCAGCAAACATTTAAGGCCCTCCTCAGTTTCAGCAAGCATGGTTGTTTCATCTGCGTAATACAGGTTGTTGATGTGTCTTCCTACAATCCTAATGACATACTCCTCTTTATAAATTCCAGCCTCCCAAAGTGTGTTCTGCATCTAGATTGAAAAGGTATGGAGACATGGTGCATCCCTGACACACTCCCTTCCTGATTTTTAACCATGAAGTGTTTCCTTGTTCTGTTCTAACTACTGCGTCCTCCTCCAAGTATAGATTTCACATGAGCACAATCAAGTGTTCTGGGATTTCTAGTCTTTTCAAGGTTAGCCACAATTTGTTGTGATCTGTACAGTCAAATGCCTTTGCATAGTCAATGAAACACAAATAGATATTGCTCTGGTACTCTCTGCTGCCAGCTAACGTCCATCCAACATTAGCAATAATGTCTCTAGTGCCACAGCCTGTTCCAAAGCCAGCTTGTATTTCTGGTAGTTCTTTGTCAATGTGCTGTTCAATAGTTTTTGGATACTCTTCAGCAAGATTTTTCTTTTGTGTGATACTGGTGATATTCTATAATTTTCCACACTCTGTTGGATCACCTTTTTTTGGAAAGGGAATAAATACAGATATAAATTTTAAAAAATTTCCCCCCTGTCCATTTCTCAGGTAGTTGTTGTCGAGATTTTTTTGCACAACCTGGTAGGCATATCCAGGGCAGCATCCATTTGTTGACATATGTCAGTTGGTATCCCATAAATTCCTGGGGCCTTA
>NW_006399992.1:3135581-3148672 GCF_000299155.1 Elephantulus edwardii | reverse complement strand
ATTCTTTCATTGTTTTACAAACCCTCCCCCAGGTCCCCTCCACCATGTAGCCCTCGCTCTAGACTCCTGTGATGACAGAAATACCTAGTCATATAATGTTTCCTGGGTCATTCAATATTTTGTCTATAGCATCCTTAGCATTGCAACTCAAGGCTTGAATTTTTTCTTCAGCCCCTTCAGCTTAAGATATAGTGAGTGAGACCATCACCACCATGAACAGCATTGGGGAGGCATGCATGAACATGAAGCGAGATTATGACCAGTGCTTCAGTTGCTAGTTTGCCAAGATGTTCCTCAAGGGGGATGGCTCCATGGACCCGTGCACCAACCTTTACAAGTGCTATCAGAAGTGTGTCTAGAAAGCAATAAAGGAGAAGGAGATTCCTATTAAAGTACTGGAGTTCATGGGCCATAGGGGAGGGGAGGAAGCCTGAAAGCTCTTCTTGACCTGACAGTAACCTTGAAAATGGACTCCTCAAATCATCAACAAACTGGAGATTGGATTTTGTCTGTTAAGACTGTAAAGAAAGCCATTAATTTTATGAGGAATTTAGGAGTGAATTGTATTTCTTCCTTGTTAAGTTATTCCTCTTACCTGCTCTGACATTTTTTAGGAACTGAATATGCTAAAACTAATTTCTAGGGATAATGGTTACAGTTTGTGGTGCGAGATCAGTTTTAAATGTGTATACAGAATGATAAACTTCTCAGAATGGCCAGAGTTGTCTGGCCCCTTGAATTATACTGCAAAGGATATTAGGTATACTTTCCTGGGGTCATTGTTGATGGAAGCGATTGGTTAGGACTTCTTTTAGGAAGCCAGTGTTCAGAAGAAAGACTCAACTTGGGACAGCAATTATATTTTTATATAGTAATTTAACAGTTAAGATTGTGGTGAGCCTGGGTTAACCAAGAGGAAGACATATCTTGACAGGCTTACAGCCCTGCCTTAACAAGAAGTGTCAGGTTTGAAAGTTTCAACAGTGTGTTGCATTGAACACCAGCTGCAAGTTACAATATAGTTCAGGAATTAAGATCCTTAGAGTAGCTATGAAGGAAAACCCTAAATATCAAAGATGGTATATCAACCTATATATTAAAAAAATGTAAAAATTCTTCATCTAGCTAAGTGGGTGAAAAAAGTTTGCTTTATTGTAATTCTTGTAATCATGAAGACAGAATAAATTCTATTCCATTTAAAGGGAAAAAAAGAAATACTAAGCGAGTTTGGCCCTTTTGATTTTCTGACTCCAGCAGTTTGCATATTTTATTATAATACTTTGCTTTGTCTTCCCATGCTGGCCTTTGAAATCTTCTATTCAGCTCTTTAACATCTTTATTTCTTCCCTTTAGGGTAAATGAATTCTCATTTATAGAGCTCTTATACATCAGCCAATAATTAGAGATACTTATTTTACAGTGACAGTAGAATAGAGAAAAGAGACTAAAAATTAAGCCAAACAACGATAAAGAAAATGATGCATCCATGAAACATCTTATGAGATGGGTCAATCTAGAGAGCCCTGTGCTGAACGAAATAAGTAAAATCTTGCCCAAAGGAACTAATATTGCATGATATTACTTTTATAAAAAGTCTTATATGTATATATAAAACTTAATTTTAAAGAAAATTGTTAAGTGAGTGTTTCTGTTATTCTTTAAAATAATATCATCTACTTGGAAAATAGAAAATTTTTTGGTCTAAGGAAGAAGATAAACCACAATCATCATCAGTCTAAGCAACGAAACATCTATTTTTTTTAATATGATAAAAATATCATATCCTCAGCAGAACAATTATTGATTCAAATTGGAATGATTTGTTTTTCTTGTTTACTATATATTATAAATAACTGCTTTTAATTTTTAGGTTTGCCTCATCATATGAGGAACATGATATTTACTTGCCAGATTCTGATACTTCCAAGTTCAGTGCATCCTCCATGGTGAAGTTACTTCAACAAACTGGAGATGAAAATACTGTAAGAAAATACTTATTTTTCTTTTAAAGTCTATCTGTATAGTTAAACTTCTACTAATTGCTGTATTTTACTTCAAAATACAGGTCCACTCACAAGAAGAGAATCAACAAGGTCTTTCCCCAGAAATCAAAATGTTATACTTCCCTCGCTCTGGAACAAAATCAAATTCTTCAAATTTTGTCAAGAAAGCAGATTTTTTTAATTAGAAACTGTGAATGTCAAAAGGAAATTGATTTCAGGTAAGAACTCATTAGAGATAATACAAGTTGTACCTATTCAGTATTTCTTTTTCTTTGATTCCATGGTTCATTTTAAAGATTGGAGCCTAAATATGTTATTGAATGAAAACTTGGAATATTAGATCCATGGTAAGCTAATGTAAGGCAATTAACAGCATCAAATGTCTAGATATTTGAGAACTTTGATGTTTAGTATTGTTATTTAAAATTATATTGAATTGATAAACACTTTTACTAATTTGAATGTATTGATTGTAGAAATCACAAAGTCCCTTGAGAATAGTTAACTTACTAGATAAAGTATAAAGTCACATGAGATCAGTAAAAGCTTAGAAAGTTCAAATTGTACTTTAGCCAATCAATTCCTTCACAATTTAAAAGGTTCAAAGAGAAAGGTAGATTAATCACTGCCCTTTTTTTCTGGCCATTTTTTGGGTCTTCTGTAGCCATTTTTCTCTCCTCCTTAAAAGTCAAAGTTTACAGACTTGTTCACATTTCCATTAAATGGCATTACTCCCTGTTATTTTTTTTAAAAGAACTAAGAGACTTGGACCCTACTTTACATTACTTAAAAGCAAAAATAATACTTTGATGTCTTTAAGTTAATTCTGACTCATGAGATGATTTTATAAAGCCATATCTTTGACCATACACCCCACACAGAGATTTTAGGTTACACATATTGAAGTTTATTTAATATATTACCTACATAGTAATTTTCTATTGTATCCATTATGTATTTATTAGTAGATTGTATGTTGTTGTGGATACAGGCTGTTAATAGTGATGCGATGAACAGCAGATATGAACCCTGCCCTATCCTATGCCATTCTTACCATCTCCAATATGCTTGAGTCCATTGTTACGGTTTCTGTGTCAGTGCTTCTTTTTGAGGTTCTTCTTGTCATTTGTTGACCTTCCACTTTTCCAAGCATTATGGACTAGCCCTTCCCAACAACATGCTCAAAGTGTGTAAGATGAAACGTCACCATCCTTGTCTCCAAAGAGTACTTGTTTCACTTGCTCTGTTTATTCTCTTGGCAGTCCATGGGATACTCAGTACTCTTCTGTAACACCACTACTCAAAGGCATTGATTCTTCTTCTGTCATCTTTACTTATTATTTAACTTTCAGATGCATAGCAAGTAATTACGAAGACCATGGCTTAGGTCAGGTACACCTTAGTCTTTAAACTGACATCATTGTTCTTTAGTACTCTGGAGAGGTCCCTGGCAGCTAGCAGTTTTTCCCATTGCAACTCATCTATTGATTTATTTACTGTTGGTGCCAAGGATGTTTATTACAGATCTAAGTAAGACGAAATAATGGACAATTTCAATCTTTTCTCCATCTATTGGCCCAGCGGTGAGCATTTTGTTTTCTTGATGTTGAAATGTAATCTATATTGAAGGCTGCAGTCTTTGATCTTCTGCAGCAAGTGTTTGCAGCCCTCTTTACTTACAGCAAGCTAGATTGTGCCATCTGCATAACTCAGGTTGTCAATGAGTCTTCCTCCAATCTCAATGCCATATTCTTCTTAGAGTCCAGATTCTCTCTCCAGTTTTGGTTGGTTGGTTGTTGTTATTGTTTCTTTTCCCTCTCACTTTTTTGCTCCTTTGCTAAGTTTTCAGATTGAATAGATATGGAGGAGGTATACAGCCCTGACACACACCTTTCTTGATTTTAAACCATTCAGATTTTAAACCATTCTTGCTCTGTTTGGACAATGGCTTCATGATCGAGATATAGATTTCTCACTATCAAATGTTCTGAGACCATCCTTTTTTTATGTTAGCGTGAGTTGCTATAATCAAGAATGCTTTAGGAAGAATATTAAATGATCCAGGAAGTATTAAAAGAAGATGGAAAAAATATACTGAGTCACTGTATTGAAAGGAATTGGCAGACACAGAAGGATTTCATGAAACAACACATGAGCAAAAGCCTATGGTGATGAAGGAAGAAGTTCAGGCTGCCTTGAAGGAAATAGCAAAAAATAAGGCCCCAGGAATAGATGACTGAAATAGATGACATATTTCAGCTAACAGATGCTGCCCTGGACATGCTCACCAAATTGTGCCAAGAAATCTGGAGAACAACCACTTGGCCAACTGACTGGAAGAGATCTATATTTGTTCCCATCCCAAAGAAGGGTTATCCAACTGCGTGTGGAAACTATAGAACAATATCGTTGATTTCACATGCAAGCAAGATTCTGCTGAAGATTATCCAAAAACTATGAACAGCACATTAGCAGAGAACTGCTGGAAGTCCAGGCTGGGTTTAGAAGGGGTCGTGGTACTAGAGATATTGTAGCTGATGTTAGGTGGATCTTAGCTGAAAGCAGAGAATACCAGAGGAATATCTATCTGTGTTTCGTTGACTATGCAAAGGCATTTGACTGTGTGGATCATAACAAACTGTGGCTGACTCTGAGGAGAATGGGAATCCCAGAACACTTGATCATTCTAATGCGAAACCTATACTTGGACGCAGAGGTAGTCATCAGAACAGAGCAAGGAAACACTGTATGGTTCAAAATTGGGAAGGGCATACTCCAGGGATGTGTCGTATCTCCATACCTTTTCAACCTGTATGCAGAACAGATTATCCGGGAGGCTGGGCTCTATGAGAAGAAGAGTGGTGTCAGGATTGGTGGAAGATTCATTAACAATCTGCCTTATACAGATGACACAACCCTGCTTGCTGAAACTGAGGAGGACCTGAAGCACTTGCTGCAGAAGGTCAAGGACTGCAGCCGCCAATATGGATTGAGGCTCAATGTCAAGAAGACAAAGATTCTCACCACTGGACCAATTGGCAGCATCAGGGTGGATGGTGAAGAGATTGAGATTGTTCACAGTTTAGTTTGCTTGGCTCCACAGTTAACACTCTCGGCACCAGTAGCCAGGAAATTAAAAGACGTATTGCGATGGGAAAGTCTGCTGTTAGGGACCTCTCTAAAGTACTGAAGAACAATGGTGTCTCTTTGGAGACTAAGGTGTGTCTGATGCAGGCCATGGTCTTTGCTACCACTTGTTATGCATCAGAGAGTTGGAAAGTGACTAAGGAGGATAGAAGGAGAATTGATGCCTTTGAGCTGTGGTGCTGGAAAAGAGTATTGAGGGTACCAATGACTACTAGGAAAACAAACAGATTCATCCTAGAAAGGGTTAAACCGGGCAGCTCCCTGGAGGCAAGGATTCTGAGGCTCCATCTAACATACGTTGGACATGTAAGGAGGGACCCGTCCTTGGAGAGGGACATCATGCTTGATAGGGTGGAGGGACAGTGCAGGAAGGGAAGGCCCTCTGTGAGGTGAATTGATTCAGTGACTTGGGTAATTGGGATGGGTGTATCGGAGGCAGTGCAATTGATACAGGACAGAGCAGGGTTTAGGGCTGTTGTACATAGGGTTGCTATGAGTCACAAGCGACTCAACAGCACATAACAACAAATTTATAATGTTCCACACAGTTAAATGCCTGTGTATAGTCAGAAAATAAAAAACCACCACCACAGTTAGACATCCTCTGGTCTTCTCTATTTTCTATCAATATCTATCTGATATCAGCAATGATATTCCTAGGGCCATGGCCTCTTCTACATCCAACTTGAAATTCTGGCAGTTCTCTGTTGATGGCAATTCTAGCAGTTTTTTAAATAATGTTCAGCAATATTTTGCTTGCAAGTGGTATTAATGATTGTTGTTGTTGTGTACCATTGAGTTGGAATCAACCCGTAGCTGACCCTCCAGTGGGTTTTCAGAGTCAGTAAATCATACTGGACAAGATTGCCCATCATTCACCCACAGAGAAGTTGGGGCCTTGAACCTCATACCTTTGAGATTACAGTGCAGCTCCTTGCCATTAGGCCACCATTAAGCTCCTTGATATTAATGATATTGTTTGATAATTTTCACATTCATGTTGGATGATCTTTCTTGAAAATGGGAATAAATATGGATCTCTTCTAGTCAATTTGCCGGGTATCTGTCTTCCTGATTTCTTGGCACAGCCCGGTAAGCAGGTCCAGGACTTCATCTGTTTGTTAAAACATGTCAATTGGTTTCCATCTCATCAATTCCTGTTTTCTTGGGCCTTGTTTTCTGGTCAGTGCTTTCAGTATATCTTAAATATCTTCCTTTTTTACCATTGGTTCTTGGTCGTATGTTACTCCCTGAAATGGTTTTATGTCAGCAAATTCCTATAAGTCAAAATTCATTTAATAGCAATGAGTTATTATATTTGTGGAAGAAGAATGTGCAACTCTTCTTTATAGCAGTGGGTTATTATGTTACATACTTGAAAATAAATTATGTTGCAAAAATAGTTCTTTTTATGTTTACTTTCCATCCTCCCCCCTACCCCTAGGTATAATCCTAAAGATACAACTGAAGAAATGAAGTCTTCCCTGGGAATATTTGATGACATTGTCTAAAATAAACAACAAAATGCTTCTTATATTAATAAGATGAAGAGACCTTATCACAAAGCACACTTTCTTTTCTCTTGAATTTAATCTGTTTTGACTTTTTTTCAAGAAAATATATGGACAAATTTACTTTTTCATTTTGCTGTAGCTTCTTAAAAGGAATTTTTACAGTTTTGTTTGTTTTCAGCAAGCTGATAATTAGGTTAAAGTTAGAAAGAATTATTTTGTTATTAATTGATTCTGACATAATAAAAATTTCATTTTTATAATTTCTTAAGAAAAAATGTTCTGTAAAAGTATGCTAATCCATGAATCTACTTATTAGTAGTTGTTTCTTATTTGTTAATGATATTTAAGAATCCAACTTATTGAACCTGATATATAACTTTGAGCAACAATAAATAGAACATGAAACAATAGAGATTGCTTTTTTCATTTTTTAATGTGCTGAATTATAAAACTTTATTATATTAACATTTACTATTACAATTCATTGCTGATAAATCAGAACCAACTCATAGCTAAGATTCCATTGGTTTTCTAAGACTGTAAATCACAAGAAGGAACATTGCCCTTTTTTCTTCCAGATAGGCATGGCCTTTGGGTTAGTAGTGCATTTCCTCACGGTTG
This sequence comes from Elephantulus edwardii, assembly GCF_000299155.1. Classification (NCBI taxonomy): domain Eukaryota; kingdom Metazoa; phylum Chordata; class Mammalia; order Macroscelidea; family Macroscelididae; genus Elephantulus; species Elephantulus edwardii. The sequence continues at coordinate 3,141,387 of NW_006399992.1, read as the reverse complement.
AGACTACAAGAGTTCCCTGACTTTTACTCTAGCAAAGGCTACTATGCATTATTTCCAGTAAATTGTAAATTATCTCAGATTTTATAGAGTTTAGGCTTCCTAAGCAATGTTTGCTATGTAATTTACAGATACAGTATGAAGTTGAAGACAACTTGGAAATTTTATACTTAGGGAAACAAATTTTATCTGTAAGAATAAAAGTCTTAGAGACAAGAGAGTAAAGAAATTCCTGATGAGATTAGCTGTTGTCTTTATTAATAGACATTTATGAAATATCATATGTATTAAACATAGATTAATAGCTTAGAATAAAAAGTAAAGGCTTTATTTCTGTGTTGAAAAGTAAGGGCAAGTAGTTCTTTTATATTCATCACTTTCACAATTGGTGCATTTCTGCCACTGAATCAATCATGTTACAACCTTTAAAGGTTATTAACATAATTAAAGAGAAAAATTGGTGTAATCCAGCCAACTCATCCTATATATACACAATAAGAACTATCAGTTTTACTCAGTTAGACAGTTTGTGGTCTGCTAAGTGGCCTAGTGGGGAAGGAGATGTGGTGCCAACCCAAACAAATTGTTCAAATCCACTAGCTGCTCCATGGGAGAAAGACATTGTCATCCCAGCAATTTACAGCCTCTTAAAACCCTCTAGAGAGTTGGTGTGATTCCCTGGCAATGATTTTTACTTTAAAGTAAAAAACAAACATACTTTTAGCACTGCAAAGGATGAACACACTGCACTTTACAGAGCTTACTTTGCATCCTAGTAGGAAAGTGCATTAAGTAGCTTTTTACTCATGGTTACCCCATTTGTCCTAAAAAGAATTGTGCTCTGTGGGTTTTCCATTACTGTAAACTTTCAGGACCAGCTATCCAGATATTTTTCCAACATACCTCTAACTGTATTTGAACCACTAACCTTTGGTGCTAGCAATCAAGAAATCAAAAGTATTGCACTGGAAAACAATTCTGTCAAAGACCTCTCCAAAATACTAAGGAGTAATGATGTCAATTTAAAGACTAATGTGCACCTGAGTCAGGTCATTTTCTATTCAATCACTTGGTATGTATCTGAAAGTTGGACTAAGGATGACAGAAAAATCAATGTCTTTGAGTTGTGGTGCTGGAGAAGAGTACTGAATATCTCATGGACTGCCAGAAGAACACGCAAATATGTCTTGGACAAAATGCAATTTGAAGTGTACCTTAGAGGAAAGGCTAGTAAAAGTTCACCTCAAGTATTTTGGGAATGTTAGGAGGGGTCATTCCTTGGAACAGTACATCATGTGTGGAATAGAGGGTCAGTGAAGGAGAGGAAGACCCTCAATTAGATGGACTGACACAGTGACAGCAGCTCAGGTACATGTGAGATAATGAGGATGGCACAAAATAGGACAGATTCATTATTAATAGGGTAGCTATGTGTCATAGTTGACTTGCTGGCACCTAACAACAAGATTCTTGTCTCTTCATTGAATGACATGTGGTATCTTTGTGTACACAATGAGTAAGTGTAGCTTCCCCAAACCCTCCACCCTATTGCACATTTTGTGCACTCTGCATATTTTATGTTTGTATGGCCATTATTAGGGAGTTCTGTTGGCCTAGTGGTAAGAAACTAAACTGCAATCCCAAAAGCATGTAGTGCGAATCCACCAGCTGCTCCACGGGAGAAGGATGGGAAAACTCCCATTCAATCCCTGGCCTCCAAAACCCCTCTGGAATGTCAGCTATAGATCAGTTCAGACTTAAAGACACACAACAGTAGCAACAGTACTTTATTAATAAAGTGGCAATAAAATTACCACAGTACACCACTGGTTCCCAGACTTCTGAGTTCTTCAGAACCTGAGAATCTACCTTTCTAAAAAGCCCTCAAGTGATGCTGATGCTTCTGGTCCAAGGGCCATAATTGGAGAATCACTGAAATCAAAGTTTAGAGTTAAAGGAAGACAAAAGAGATAGAATATAATCCTTACCATGGAGTCAAGGAAGCCTTTATAGAGAAAAAACTTGTACTGAGCCTTGAAAGACAAACAGGATTTTGACAAGGGTGTCAGAGTATGTATGACTTTTAGACAGTAAGAATTGATTAAGAAAAATTCTAAGAAAGGAAAGTGCCTATTTGAGGATTAATAGATCATTCTAGATATATATTAATTATGTAAGATAAAAACTTGAAATAAATCCTAAGTCCAAATTATGGAAGGCATTAGATGCTAAATTAAGAAATTCTAGTGTTATTCTTTAGATTAGTATTTTTCAAATGCCTAAGTCTAAGATACATGGTGCATAATAAATATACAGATTTGTGAACCTCATCTCAGATCTACTGATTTTGACTCTCTGAGGGTGAGGTTTCATGGATTGAGTTGTTTCCCACAAAAATAACACATATCAAAAGATATAATGTGGAAATTATGTAATGATCTCCCAGGACCAAGTAAACCAAAGAATTATAAATAAAATAAGAGTGGAACACAAGAATCCTTAATCCTATTACAGCCCTAAACCAATGTTAGGGGAGACTGTTCTAGAGAATAAATAGCCTGTATTTTTTTTCCCTTGCTGTAAATAAAGTGGGAAGAAAGCAAGTAAGGAGGTGGGGGCATCCATACCACCAAGAATTACCAGGAATGGAGTGTAATTTTGGGGACCTAGGCACCTGGTGGAGGAAGCTCTTTGACCCAAAGAAGCCAACTTTCATGGAGAGCTCCAGGGAGCACTAGAGTTACAGATTCTAAAGAAAACAAGGACCTTTCTCCAGAACTAACAGAGAGTCAGAGCTTCCCCTCAAGGAGACACCCTGAATTTGAACTTTAAGCCTCTGAGACTATAAGAGAAGCTCTGGTGGCCTGGTGGCAAGAAGCTACACTGCAGTTACAAAGGCACATGGTTCAAGGCCACCACCTACTTCACGGGAGGGATGGACAATCTCCTCCCATATGATTAACTGCCTCTGAAAATGTGCCAGAGGGTCAGCTATGGGTTGATTCTAACTTTACTGTACATAACAATGAACTGTTAAGAGAATAAAAAAGTAGTATTCAAAAACTAAAAGGGTGCTGGGGATGCTATAGTTTTAACAAGCAATTCAGGAAGGTCTTTTGAGCAGATAAATTTGCAAAATACTGAGGTAGGTAATGAATCTAACATGTAAATTTTTTAAAAAAAACAAGACAAATTGGAGGTGCTTCTATAGAAATGCTTTATTTTCTACAAATGTCTCCCTAGAAAATTATGTGTAAGTTAAATATACATAACACAAAACCCCTGTTACATTCACAATCTTCTTGTTGTTTGTTACTTGCCATCAAGTTGCTTGTGCATAGTGACCCTATGCACAGCAGCTCTAAACCCTGCCCTATCCTGAGCCAATCTCATGGTCCCTGACCCTGTTAGCCCAGTTGCTGTGTCAGTTCATCTCAACCAGGCTCTTCTCCTCTTGCACTGTCCTTCCACCCTTCTAAGCATGATGTCCTTCACCGAGGAACAATTCTTTCTGACAACTTGCCCAAAGTATGAGATACAGCTTCAAGATTCTTGCCTCCAGGACGCAGTTTGGTTTTACTCTGTCCAAGACAAGTATTTGTTCTCTTGGCAATCCATGGTATGTTCAGTAATCTTTTCCAACACCACAACTCAAAGGCATCAATTCTTCTTCTGTCATTTTTAAATACTGTTTAGCTCTCTGATGCATAGCAAGTATTTGCAAAGACCATGGCCTGAATCAGGTGCACCTTTGTCTTCAGACTGACATCATTGATCTTTAGCACTTTGGAGCGGTCCCTGGTAACAGTTTTACCCAGTGCAACTCATATTTTGATTTCTTAGCTCCTGGTGCCAAGGGTGTAAACTGTGGACCAGAGCAAGATGAAATTGTTAACAATCTCTCAATCTCTTCTTCATCTATCACGATGCTGCACCATCCTCACAATCTCCACCATGCTCAAGGAACTATTGTCAGTCCATCTTGTTCCAAGTCTTATCTTTCCTCTACCTTTCCTAGCATGATTTTTCCAAGGACTCACACTTCTGACAACATACCCAAATTATGTGAGTTTAATTTTTTACCAACCTTGCCTCTAAGGATCATCCTGGTTGCATATCTTCCAGGACAAAATTGTTCTTTTAGCAGTCATGGTATTCAATATTCTTCAAATCCCATTCTACAAATACCATAATTCAAAAGCATCAATTTGAGATCCAAGGTGGTGGCGGAGGCAGAGACAACATGGTGAGCTGCAGGAGCAGTGGACCACTTGGAGCAGGGCCACTATGGCCTTCTACAGACCTCTGTTTATTGGTAATTGAACAGTTAAACAGTTGATGGCTGGTCTTCAGTGAAGATCAAGGCTCAACAAGAGGAATTCAAGGATTCCCAAGGAGGGATGGGTGAGTCTCGCAGCCAACCCCCTCCCGCAGAGCCTGCACTGTGCTGCACCACAGCCGCAGCTCCATGAAGCTCCCACAGCCAGAACCTATGGAATCCCTTGCCCTAGATGGATGGTAGGCACCAGGCTTCCCCAAGACTGGTGCAGCAGAGCCGCCACACTGCTGCAAAGTGGACTTATTCTGGGGAGAATTCTTGGAGCCAAGATGGCAGGGGCAGGGGAAGCAGACAGCCACTGGCCGCCTGCACGGGAGATGACATGCGCGCCCACTGGCCACCCGTGTGGGAGATGGGACACGTGCCCCGCTACCTGCAGCTTTGGGTTTCCTTGGACAGGCCAGAGAAGATGATCACCCATACAATGATTGTTGAAGGTCACTGTGAGTTGTCTACTTGATGACACTTAACAGTGGCAGCATGTCCAAGAGGACCAACAATCCTAACTGCACCACATATTTTGATCTGTTGAATGCTTCTGCCAAAAGCTGTTTAGACCTGGGGGGGAGTCTGTTCACAACTCTCAGGTTCCTTTTGCCATTTATAAAGGGGGAGGGCAGTGACACGTACTTCAAATTATAGCATGACCACTTATGGGGGGGGCAGGGGGTAAAAGTGGCAGTGCTGGAATTGGAGACGCTGTCCTTGGCCACATAGTCCTCAGTCCGGCGAGGGGACCACACTGGGGTGGGGGCAATTGGAGGGGGAGTGTACCAGCCAGCCCCTGGGGGGTGTTAACCCTGCTCGGGATGGGCTGTCTTCAGCCCCTGGCCTGGCTCGAGCTGTCACGCCCTCTGCCTGGGGCGGGTTGTCTTCGGCCCTTGACTCGGAGCGAGCCTTCACGGCCCTCTGCCCGGGGAGGGCTGTCTTCGGCCCTCGGCTCGGGGCAAGCTGTCACGGCCCTGTGCCTGGGGCCCTAAGGGTGAGCTCCTCAGTCCCCAGACTGTGCCATCTGACCCTTGGATGGGGAAAACAAAAAAAATGCCTAGGGTATCCAGAGAATTTTATCTAGGCTAGTTTCCACCACCCTTTCCCCCAGTAAACCTGAAAGCAACACCCCCAAAGCTCTGCTATTTGTAACTCACAAGTTTGTTCTCTCTAGATTTGCTCCCTTCCCTATAGGTAACCTTAACACTGAGTTTTACTCCAGACCTGATCCTGAACCCAGTGCCAGTGACAAAAAGGAAATACAACTGCCAGCAAAGGAGGATGGAGCCTCTGGGTTCAAACCAGCCATCCCCACTGGACCAACCTGGGAAAACATTTTGCAGTCCAGAGGGGAGCAAATGACAGGAAAATATCTTCTAACAGAACAAGAAGGCAAGCAGCTTTAACCCAAGATCACCAGTAAGGTGATAAAGTGTCCTCCCTTTCCCCTTTCACATCAACGCCCCTGTTCAGCATGAAGAA
>NW_006399992.1:3128032-3134681 GCF_000299155.1 Elephantulus edwardii | reverse complement strand
CTAGCATTTTAAAGTTAACTTACATAAACTTAGAAACTAAATCTGAAAATTCTATTGTAATACATTCTAAAGCCAAGTAAGAATGATTGTTGAATTAGTCACTGTATTAGATTTTTGTACACTTTATTCTTCAATAAAGTCATGCAGACTGTCTCTTTGTCATGACTCCTTTACTAAAACATATTCTCATCAAGCACAGCAAAGGCTGGACATCTGCTTCCAGAAATTTGTAACCATGAAAATTACAGAAGTTCTACTCTGACACATGTGGGGTCACCATGGGTAAGAATTGATACTTTTTTTGTAGTTTGGGGATTACATAAGAGGCTTGGTAATCCAATGGTTAGAGTGCTTAGCTACTAACTTAAAGTTCAGCAATCTGAACCTAACAGCTACTTAAAAAAGAAAGATATTTCAGTTGGCTTCCATAAACTCTCTGGAACAGTACTATTCCAACCTACACAGTTACTATGAGTCAGAGTCAACATGATAGCAGCAAATCTGGTTTGGTTGAGGGTGTCATAGTTGTTAAGGTCTACTAGTCATGTTGTTGTTAGGTGCCCTCTAGGTAAATACATCTAACAGTGACCCTATGAACAATAGACCTGAACCCTATCCTGTCTTGTGTCTTCCTTATCATCTCTGACACACTTTGGCCCATTGCTGAAGTCACTATGTCAATCCATCTCTTCAAGGTTCTTCCTTTCTTTCACTGAACCTCCACCCTTCCAAGCATGAATGCCCTTTTCCAAGAAATAGCCTCTCCTAGTAACATGCCCAAAGTATGTGAGATGAAACTTTGCCAATTTTGCCTCCAAGGAGCACACTGGCTGCACTTTTTCCAAGACATATTTTTTTAGTTCTCTTTTCCCACACCACAACTCAAAGGCATCAGTTCTTCTTCTGTCATCCTCATTCATTGTCCAACTCTCAGATGCACATCAAGTGACTGAAAAGAACATTGCCTGAATCAGACACACATTAGTCTTCAAAATGACATCATTGCTCTTCATTATTTTGGAGAGGCCCCTGACAATGGACTTGCCTAATGCAATACATCTCCAATCTTCTGACTCCAGGCACCTAGGCTGTTGAATGTTGATCCAAGCATTATTGTTGTTGTTGACTGCCTTTGAGCCGAGCATGACACATAGTGACCCTATGAACAAAAGGCCTGAAGACCCTAGCCATCTTATAAACAGCAAATGAAGTTTGCCTTGTCCTGTGCCATCTTGATCTCCAACATATTCAAAGACATTGCTGCAGTCACTGTGACAATCTCTTTCAGGCCTTCCTCTTTTTCTGTGACTCTTTTCCTAACATAATGTCTTATTCCAAGGACTCATGACAGCATTACCAAAGTATGTGACATGAAGTTTCACCATCCTTGCCTCTAAGGTATACTTGATTGCACTTTCTCTAATACAAATTTTTTTTAGTCTTTTGTCAGTTCATGGAAAATTCCCTTCTTCTTCAGCATTTCTTATGCATTACCCAATGTTCAGATAACATTCAAAGCAATTGAAAACATCATGGCTTGAATCAGGTAGACCTTAGTCTTTAAACTGACATTCTTGAGTTTTAGCACTTTAAAGAAGTTCTTTAGAGCAGATTTTCCCAATAAAAAAAGTCTTTTGCTTTCTTGACTGCTGATTACCATGTGTGTTGGTGGAGGATCCAAGTAAAATGAAATTGTTAAGCCTTTTCTCTGTTTATCATAATATTGCCAATTGGTCCAGTGGTGAGGAATTTTGTTTTCTTGATGTTGAGATGTAAATATATTGAAAGCTGTTGTCTTTGATCATCTTCAGTAAGTGCTTTAAGTCTTCACCTTCTAGAAGTAATTTTGTATAATCTGAATAAAGCAGGTTGGTAATGAGTCTTCCACCAAACTTGATGTCACATTCTTCTTCATATAGTTCAGATTCTTGAATTATTTGCTCAGTGTGTATGTATGTGTGTGTGTGTATAATAGTTATGATGAATGGATACAATCATAATGCATACCTTTCATGATTTTAAACCATGCAGTAGACCCTTGTTCTGTTTAAACAATTGCTTCTTGGCCTATATATAGGTTTAGCATGAGCACAATTAAGTTTTCTGATATTTTAATTCTAAGTGTTATCAATAATTTGTTATAATCTGCACAACTGAATGTCTTTTCATAATAAAACACAAATAAACATCTTTCTTTTATCCTCTGCTTTCAGCCAGGATTCATGTGACATTAGTTCCATAGCTTCTTCTAAATCTAGGTTGAATTTCTTGAAGTTCCATGTTTCAGCCGTTTAAAAAAATCATCTTCAACCAGACTTGAGCATGATAGTAATTATACTGTTCAATAATTTCCATATTCTGTTGCATCACCTTGTTTTGGAATCACACTTTTAATGATTCTGCTTTATTTGAAATGCCAGTGGCATAGCTTCCAACATCATTGCAACACACAATACAGCAAACTGACAGAGAAGTGGTGGGATGGAGGTTACACAGATATTTACCTTTGGCATCCTAGGTAGTAACAGGTACCTGTATTTAAGAATTTCCACTTTTTTAGGAATAGAACATTTCTAGTGAGAAGAAAGGACACATAAAAAGAAGAGTCTAAATTAAGAATTTCAGTCTGGGTTATGCTTACGAGGTAAAACAAAACAAATAGGAAAATCCTGATACATCTTACCATTTAACATTTCTACTTCTGAAAGTCTGATCCAAAGACCAGTAATATGGGAGTCTCCTGTGATCTAATTAGAAAAGCAACATCTGAACTGTTTGTTATCCAAGAGTCTGAATCTGCATCTAAATTCTAACAAGACTTCCCCAGGTGATTACATTGCATATTAAAGTTTGAGAAGATGTGTTTAGTTAGAAAAGAAAAAGAAGAAATATAAGAATATTAACAGAATCTATTCCAGTACACAGTATAAAAGTAATAATGATGACTTGATTTTCTGCAATATATGTGGAAATATTGCTTGTGTTTAATTGCCTTTCAGTATATGTTGTTTTCTTCACCAACTGTGCATATTATCTTCATAATTCTTATGTATCAGCTGGGTATTTTTAATGTAGTTTGATAGGCATTTAGATGTTCTATAGAGTTGTGTTTTAATTAACATAATAAAAGCAGATAATTCAAAAGAGTAATCTCTCTCTTGCTTATTCTCACATTTCAATTTGGAATGAACAGATGCCTTAAAATTTCTTAGATGCTACAACAAAACAGAAACAAGACACCCACCCCATAGTATTCTCAAAGATTTGCAAAAATGTACATAACACTTTCATATTATATAGGGTAGCATAAATTCATATTATAGTGACTCTATGAATGAAAGACCTGAACACTTATATATCTTTCATTGTTCCTCCACGTTTATAGAGTTTCCAGAGGCAAGCTATTTTGGAAGTGGATGCCACTCCTCTTTCTAAGCTTGTTTTAATCAGGGAGCTCCACCAAACACCGTGGGTAACCATTATCTCATTTGACACATCAATGTCACAGTGTTTAGCATTACAGCAACCACGAATTACCTCTGGACAGCAAATGGACAGACCAGTGCTATACCACTTAGAAGAATGTTGAACCAAAAACAATTAAAACCAAGCCTGAGGGCCACAGAAGTGATAACTATAAGTTTTTATTGTTGTTATTCTTGTTATGTGCTGTCAAGTCACCTGCGATTCATAGTTACCCTATGTACAACAGCTGTAAATCCTGCTCTATCCCTTGCCAATCTTATTGTCTCCAACACATCCATCCCTATTACCTCAGTGACTGAATCAATTTATCTCATCGAGGGTCTAAGCTGTATTTGCATTTTGTCTGAATTATCTCCTTATGACAGTAGATAGCTTCAATCTTTAAGATATTCTACCCACAATAAAGCTACTCTTTTTTTAGTTTCTATATTGATAAGTTTAGAAACTTAACATTTGTGATATTTAAAAATTAGAAAATGGGAGAGAAAGCAATTTTAGCACAATCTTTTAAATTTACTAATCTACAAGAACCAAAACCAAATCAAATTCGTTGTCATCAAACTCATTCCTGACTCATAACAACGTTCCATCTGGTATCCCAGGTTGTAAATCTTAAAGGAATGGGAATCAATACGGATCTCTTCCAGTCGATTGTCCAAGTAGTTATCCTCCAGATTTCTTGGCACAACTTGGTGGGCACATTCAGGACAGTGTCTGTTTGTTGAAATATGTCAGCTGGCATGATAATAATTCCTGGGGCCTTGTTTTTATGCTAATTCTTTCAGAGCAGCTTGAACTTCCTTCATTAACATAAATTCTTGCTCATACGTTGTTTCATTAAATTCTTCTGTATCAGCCAATTCCTTTTGATACAGAGGCTCTGTATACTCTTTCCATTTTCTTCTAATGGTTCCTGGATCATTTAATATTCTGCCCAAAGCATCCTTAAGTATTGCAACTCAAGGCTTGAACTTGTTCTTTAGTTCCTACAGCTTAAGAAATGCCAAGCAAGTTCAGGCCTTTTGATTTTCTGACTCCAGCTCTTTGCACATTTCAGTACTTTACTTTGTCTTCTTCTGCTGCCCTTTGAAATCTGTTCAGATCCCTAACTTTTTTATTTCTTCTCTTTGCTTTGGCTTCTATGCATTTTGGTGCAATATTTAGAGTCTCTTCTGACATCTATGTTAGTCTTTTCTTCTTCCTCTGTCTTTACGATGATCTTTTGCAACCTCAAACCTGTTCCTGAGATGGTTTTTAAATCCAAGAGGGATAGACTCCAGTTTAAATTTTGGTTCCTGTGTATTTGGTTTCATTTTCCTCAGCTTCAGCTTGAACTTGCACGTGAGTAGTTGGTGGTCTGTTCCACAATCAGCACCTGGTCTAGTTTTCACAGCTGATATTGAGTTTCTCCAGTGGTTTCTTTCCACAGATGTAATTTATCTGAATCCTATTCATACCATCCTATGCATGTGTATAGTCCATGTTTATATTTCTTATAAAAAGTATTTGCAATAAATAAATCATTCAATGTACAGAATCCATGTTTTCCAACTACTGATCCTTTTTCTCTGTTCCCAACTTTTGCATTCCAGTCACCCATTATGATTAATGCATCTTGACTGCATTTTTGATCGGTTTCTGGCTGCAAAAGCTGGTAGACTTCAATTTTTTTTTTATTTTTGGCTCTAGTTGTTGGTGCATATATTTGAATGGCAGTGGTATTCACTGGACTTCCTTGTGTGAGTATGGATATCATACTGTCAATCACAACATATTTCAGGATGGATCTAGAAATGACTTTTTAAACTATTAAAGCAACCCCATTCCCTCCCAGCCCCCCTGCCTTTTCAACTCTGGCATAGTAGATCCTATGATTATCTGATTAAAAATGGTCCATGCCAGTCCATCATATTTCACCAATCCCTCATATGTCAATATTTGTGCATTGAATTCATTTCTTAACAATGTCCAATTTTCCTACATTCATATTTCTCATACTCCACATTCCAATCATTAGTGTCTGCTTACAACTGTTCCTCCTTTGTGTTTCCATGTTGGAGGGCTCAGCCTTAGCTGCATATCTGCTGGTCCACTCTAAGTGTGTTCTATTGTATGTAGGGATTTCAAAGGATTGATATTTTGATCCTATTTATTTCGTGCTCTTTTGTACATAGTGTTTTCAAAGGCCTGTTATTTTAATTTTTATTATATTCAATTGGCAGCATCATGTAAAATGGTGAAGAGATTGAGATTGCTAACAGCTTTAGTTTGCTTGGCTCCACAATCAACACTCTTGGCACCAGCAGCCAGGAAATCAAGAGACGAATTGCACTGGGAAAGTCTGCTGTCAAAGGTCTCTCCAAGGTACTGAAGAACAATAATGTCAACCTGGAGTCTAAGGTACACTTGATACATGCCATGGTCTTCACAATTACTTGCTATGCATCAGAAAGCAGGACAACAACTAGGGATTATAGAAGGAGAACTGATGGCTTTGAGCTGTGGTCCTGGAAAAGAGTATTGAAAATATATCATGGACTGCTGGGAGAAGAAACAGATTCATCCTGGAAAGGGTGAGACCAGACTGTTCCTTGGAGGCAAGGATTCTGAAGCTTCATCTGACATACTTTGGGCATGTTGCAAGGAGAAGGACATCATGCTTGGAAGAGTTGAGGGATAGCACAAGAGAGAAGACCCTTGATGAAATGGATTGACTAAGTGATTAGGGTAATGGGGTAGCTGTTTTAGAGACAATAAGGTTGGCTCAGAAAACAGCAGGAATCAGAGTTTTTGTACATAGGGTTGCTATGAGTCTCAAACAACTCAATGGCACATAACAACAACAACAACAAATCCTGAGGAGGAAAAACTGTCCATCTTTCACCTGAAGTGCCACAGACATGCACACAACATTTTGGTAAGCAATACAGAAAGCTACGGATTATGCACCAGAACTCCTTAATCTCTAAGACATTTATTTTTTCATTTATTTCCTTATGTTACTCTATGATATACTTTAAACAAAGGAAATATTTGGAGAGTAATGGAAGAATCCAAGACACTAAAGAGCTGAACAGAAGATTCCAAAAGGCAGCTCAAAATGACAAAGTAAAATATTACAACAAAATGTGCGAGGAGCTAGAGTCGGAAAATCAAAAGGGCC
>NW_006399992.1:3123367-3126397 GCF_000299155.1 Elephantulus edwardii | reverse complement strand
AACAACAACAACAACAACAACAGAATAATCTATATATTCGAGTTCAAAACTTCAGTTTACAGAAAAGTAAAACTCATCTCCACATCATTAAATTACTTGTTCATAGTTATTCCACAAAATACTTGGGTAGAACCAAAAGCTGTTTTAGGAGACTGGACCCCAGGCTGATTTCCACTTTGTCCTACATTAGTTCCTAAATTTAAGCATACACATAAATATATTTTATGCTCAGTCTTGTAAACATTTTCTCTTTTGATCAAAAGTACAAAATGTATTTCACTCAATGCCTATCTTTGAAAGTGTTGAGGAATTTTTATCCACCTTTGAATTATGTTAGTTCACTCTTAAGAACAATTTAGCCAAGGCTGCTGCTTCATTTACACTTTTGCAATAGTGCAAACACAAATTGTATATGCATGAAGATTTGCCTGTTATTGATACTATTATTGCTTAAAAACAGTCAAACATGGTGTTGTTCTTTCATACAGTAAACAGTAATTGAAGAGCTGCTATATACTGCCTATTTTTTCGCCATGAAATAGAACTTGGATAAGTAACCAGGTGCTACTGCACTGTGCTCACAAATGAGCTAGGTAATCGTGATCAACATACAGTAAAAGTTACAAGACTTTGAAGTTATGAAGAACTTTAAAAATTAATACCACTAGTAATTTTGTTTTACCAGACGTCCGTGATTTCAAGTTTTGTCTAGACTATATATAAGATTTATACTGTCTGGATTTTTTTAAAAAAGGTAATGCACAGACATGGTTGAATTTTTCAAAAAGGGAAACTCCATAGTCTCTTTTTGGGTAGTGAATTACAAAAAAAGGTGAAGCAAAATGTAAATTTACAAAGATCGAGAGATTGCTAAAGACACAAATTGACAGATGAATTATGTTCTTATTGTTGTGTACCAGTGAGTTGGAACAGACTCATAACTGACCCTCCAGAAGGTTTTCAGAATCTGTAAATTCCCTAAGAGGAGACTGCCTATCTTTCTGCTGTTGAACAACTAGAGGATTCCAACTGCAGGCCTTGGATTAGCAATGAAGCTCCTTACCACTAGGTCACTAGAGCTCCCTAATTGATCATGGATGATCTAAAAGAAGCAAGGAAAAGGGACCCACGACAATGAGCTTACTCATCTGGTTGACTGATTTTCAGGGTCATTTACGTACATAAGATGGATATAATCAATATTTACAGTTTAGGCTTAAAAAATGTATAAAGTCAAACAAAAATTACATCTTCTGTCTCCAAGACTTATCTGTTGGTTCTTTTGGCAGTCTATGGGATATTCAGTACTCTTCTCCAAACTACAGTTCAAAGGCATCAATTCTTCTTCTGTCATCCTTAGTCATTGTCCAGCTTTCGGATGGATAGCAAATGATTGAAAAGACCATGGGCTGATTCAGGCACACCTTAGTCTTCAAGCTGACATGATCATCATCACTGCCTATTGGTCCAGGAATCATTTTCTTGATACTGAGATATGATCCATACTGAAGGCTGCATTCCTTTATCTTCTGCAACAAATCATTACTTCTCAGTAATCTGGAAAGGTCTCTGACTGCAGACTTTCCCAATGCAATGTATCTTCTGATCTCCTGACTGCCAGTACTAAGGGTGTTGATTGTGGATCCAAGTAAGATGAAATCATTGACAATATCAATCTCTTCTCTATCTATCATGATGTTGCCTACAGTTCAGTGGTGAGGATTTTTGTTTTCTTTATGTTGAGATGCATTCCATATTGAAGGCTATTTTCTTTGATCTTCTGCAGCAAAAGCTTCCAACCCTCCTTACTTTCAGCAAGCAAGGTTGTGTCATCTCACAGCACAGGCTGATAATGAATCTTTCTCTGATTTTGTTGCAACATTCTTCATAAAATCTAGCTTCTCGAATGACTGAATAGATAAGGAGGAAGAATACAACTCTGACATACTCTTTTCTTCATTTTAAACTACATAGTGTTCCCTTACTCTGCAAAATAGCCTCTTGATTTTTTAGGTTTTGCATGAGCAAAATTAAGTGCTCTGAAATTCCCTTTCTTCTCAAATTTAACCATAATTTGGTATGATCCACACAGTCAAATGTCTTTTCATAGTCAATAAAGCACAAATAGACATTCTTCTGGTATTCTTTGCCTTCAGTTTGGATCCATCTGTCATCAACAATGAAACTGAAGTTAGAATGTTCCCTGGGGATAAAGATGGCCAAGCTTTGTCTCACCTACTTTGGGCATGTTGTTGTTTTGTGTTTGACCTCAAGTTAGAACCACTCCATAGCTGATTCTTCGATGGGTTTTCAGAGACAGTAAATTGCACGGGAGCAGATCACTGACACTTCTCTTGCGGAGTAGCTAGTAGATTCAAACCACGTGCCTTTGAAATTGCAGTGCAGTTTCTTACCACTAGGCCACCAAAGCAATGTTGTTGTTAATAGAAGCCATGGCGTTGAGTATGACTTATAACAGCCCTATGAACAACAGACCTGATTTCTGTCCTATCCTGTGCCATCCTCACCATCTATGATACACTTGAGCCCATTGCTGCTGTTACTGTGCCAATCAATCCATCTTGTCAAAGATCTTCCTCGCTTGTGCTGACCCTCTATCATTCTAAGTATGATATCCTTTTCCAAGGAAAGCCTCTCCAAGCAACATGTCTAAAATATGAGAGATAAAGGTTTGCTCTTCTTACCTCCAATGAGCATGCTGGCTGCACCTTTTCCAAGACATATCTATTCATTATTTTGGCAGTCTATGGGATATTCTCACCACTGGACCAATTGAAAGCATCAGGATGGATGGGAAGAGATTGAGATTGTTAACAACTTTAGTCTGCTTGGCTCCACAGTCAACACACTTGGGACCAGTAGCCAGGAAATAAAAAAACGTATTGTGATGGGAAAGTCTGCTGTTAGGGACCTCTCCAGGGTACTGAAGAGCAATGGTGTCACACTGGAGACTAAGGTACATCTGATACAGGCCTTGGTCTTTGCAATCACTTGTTATGCATCAGAGAG
>NW_006399992.1:3119073-3122662 GCF_000299155.1 Elephantulus edwardii | reverse complement strand
GCGTCAATTCTCCTTCTATCCTCCCTAGTCATTGTCCAACTCTCTGATGCATAACAAGTGATTGCAAAAACTATGGCCTGCATCAGGTGCACCTTAGTCTCCAGAGAGACACTGTTGCTCTTCAGTATTTTGGAGAGGTCCCTAACCGCAGACTTTCCCATTGCAAAAAAGATAAGAAGACCCTTAACAAGATGGATTGGCTCAGTGACTTCAGCAATTGGTTCAAGGGTATTAGAAATGATGAGGTTGGCATATAATGGGACAGAGTACATATCTGTGGTTCATAGGGCTGCTATGAGTCTGAGTCAAGTGTGACTCAATAGAACCTAACAACAAGAAGTAATGACAAAGAAAGACTTCATTATGGAATTTTATTTTCATGTATTTAAAATAAATTTTTAGATGGAAATTGTAAAAAATATATATCCTTCTTTACTTTACTATCACTCATTTACTATCACTCATTTGCTATCACTCATTTACTATCACTCATTTACTATCACTCATTGGCACGGAATGGGAACCAACTCACAGCTAACCCTCTATTGGGTGTCCAGTGCTAAAATGTGCACAAGATTATCCATAGTAGAGTGGCCTAGTCAGTAGAGAATTTCAGTGCTAATCCAAAGACCATGCCTCTCCAGTAGTTTAAAGCCACCAAGCCACACCTCAGAAAGAAATAAGTCTCTGTCCGTGTGGTTTACAGCCTTAGGAACCCAACAGAGGGTCAGCTATAGTCATCTGACTTAATAGCAATGAGTTTTTTAGTTTGTTGTATTAACCAATGTTACTAGGTATTCCATTTGTTTTTTTCCTATTGCCTCCCCTCTTTGAAACAGCTAAAATATATAGAGAAATAGAAGGCAGCTAGACTTGCCAAATCCTGGATATTTTCCCCTCAAAGCCAAAATCTGGACTTGAGAAAATTGGGGGGGAAAATAGCAGATAGGTCAAAGTTTGGGGGTTTTCTACCTAGACTTGTGTAAAAAAGAACAGAGGAAAAAGAAAAAAGCTGAGATGCTTGGATGTCTAAAAATGTACCTGTGCCTAGCTTCCTCTTGGAAAATCATAATGTGGGATAGGTATAGGGAACAATAATATAAAACTCCCATATACTTTGGAAGAAGGAATGCCACCATTCCTACTTAGTTGGGGCAAATTGCAAGATCTCATTCCCCTCCCTCATTCTCGTATGCTAATGGCACAGGATTGATAGAATTGTGATGGTGGTGTGGTATCTTAGACTTAGAAAAAGAAGACTGAGATTATATACAGCATTTTCTTAGGCCCCAGCACAGTGTGGAGACCAGTGGAATAATTTCCAGAGTGCCAGAAACTAACAGAAGGATGAAGGTAGGGTGTCTAAGTGAGTAATTTATTTTCTCATTCTCTCAAGGGTAACACTGCATAGTTCAAAATTGGGAAGGATGTATGCCAGGGTTATGTCCTATTTCAATATCTTTTCAACCTATATGCAGAACAGATTATCTGGGAGGCTGGGCTCCATGAGGAGAAGTGTGGCATCAGGATTAGAGGAAGATTTATCAACAATCTGTGTAAGGTAAATGACATAACCCTGCTTGCTGAAATTGAGGAGGGCCTAAAGCAGTTGCTGCAGAAGTCAAGGGCTACAGCCTCCAATATGGATTTTCAAGAAAACAAAGATTCTCACCACTGGGTCAACTGGCAGCATCAGGATGAATGGTGAAGAGGTTGACATTGTTACCAGCTTTAGTTTATTTTGCTCCACAGTCAGCACTCTTGAAACCAGCAGCCAGAAAATTAAAAGACGTATTTCAATGGGAAAGTCTGTTGTTAGGGACCTCTCCAAAGTGCTGAAGAGGAATGGTGTCACTCTGCAGACTAAGGTGTGCCTGATGCAGACATGGTCTTTGTAATTACTTGCTTTGCATCAAAGAGCCAGACGTGACTAGAGAGGACAGAAGGAGAATTTATGCAGCTCTGGTATTAGAGAAGAGTAGTAATATACCATGGACTGCTTAGAAAATGAACAGGTTCATCCTAAAGAGGGTTAAACCAGGCTTCTCCTTGGAGGCAAGGATTCTGAAGCTTCGTCTTACAAACTTTGGATATGTTGCAAGGAGGGACCTGTCCTTGGTGAAGGATATTATGTTTGGGAGGGTGGAGGGACAGTGGAGGACTGGTTTAATGGAGCTAGGTGTGTCTGAGACAATGAAATTGGCACAGGATAGAGCAGGGACTAGGGCTGTTGTACACAGAATCACTATGAGTTGCAGGCGACTCATGGCACATAACAACAGCAACAATAACAAGAGTAATAGAAGCTAGTGTGCTTCTACAAAGAGAACACAGTTATGAACCTTGTGAGCTGACAACTAAGACTAGAACATATGTCTCAGCCTATTCCACAACAGAAGATTGTCCATCTTTCTCCTGAGGAGTACCTGGTAGATTCAAACTATATGCCTTTGGGTTGGCAATTCCATTCCCTAACCTCTATTCCACTGGAGCTCATAACTATGGAAAGATGGTAAAAGCTAACAGAGGTTAGTCCCCTAAAACATGCATTCAGTACACTATACTCATTGCCATCTATTTGGAACCAAGTCATAGATGATCCAGCACTGACTTTCTGAGGTTATAAAGAGCATGAAGAGATTGCTCGTCTTTCTGCCAAGAAGCCAGTTATGGGTTTCAACTGCCAGATATGTGTGGCCTTTGGGTTAGGAGGGCAACTCTCTACAGGCTACCTATGCTATGAGAGCATCCCCATAAAATCATACTGTAGAGGAAAAAGAAATCTTGAGTTGACTAAGAGTCATCATCAAGTGGAATGGAAACTTGACATAGCAATTAAAATTTAACATTTCTTGCATGTTTAAGCTTATGACCAAATATTTGTACCTATTGCCTTATTAATTCTAATAAGTTGTACACAGAGTCTCATTTCCTGATATTATTAGTAGCCAATATCAGATTCACGCTGATATGTCAAACATTTTAATCAGTATAAAACTTTAGCTCTAAGTCTCAGGCAGATGTTCAAATGGTAACAACAATCTTTCTATTTATTTTCTTCTACCACAATCACATGATATACTATGCTGAGAATAAAAATAAGAATAGTATTGCATTCATAGTAAAAAAGTCAATTTTAAGTTCTATCCTGAAGTATAATGTTGTGAATGATAGGATATTATCCACAGACATACAAGGGAGATCTGTTAATGCAAGTAATAGTCAAATATACTTTCTTACATCTAGAGCCAAAGAGGAAGACATTGAACATTGTTACCATATTTAGTCTGAAAATGACCAAAAATGCAATCAAGATGCATTAATGCAACACAACAAGATAAAGGTAAATAATCCAATAGAAAAATGGACACGATATATGAACAGACACTTCAACAAAGAAGACATTCAGATGGCCAACAAGCACATGAAGAAATGTCTAGCTCTAAGAGAGATGCAATTAAAAACAACTATGAGATATCATCTCACCTCAGTCAGAACAGCAAAATTTAACAGAAGAGCAAGCAACAAATGCTGGCGAGGTTGTGGAGAAACTGGAACCCTTATTCACTGTTGGTGGGAGTGTAAAATG
>NW_006399992.1:3098284-3118598 GCF_000299155.1 Elephantulus edwardii | reverse complement strand
TTCAATAAAGTATACTGCATTAAAACAGATGAGGGAGAAAACTGTTTAAAAGGGATATGTGATTAAGTATTTTTGTCATGACAGGAGTCTAGAGCGATGGCTACATGATGGAGTGGACCTGGGGGAGGGTTTGTAAAACAATGAAATAATTTTTCTGTTACTTTTCCAAGAGGGTAGTGTATTAGGGGGAAGGGTTGGGAGGGGAGAGACATGCAACAATGAATGAATGGAAATCCAAAGTCTCTGTAAATTTTTACTTAAATTAATAATTTAAAGAAATAAAAAAGATGCATTGATGATAATTGTTAACTGGGATGCAAAAGTTGGAAACAATAAAGAATGAATAGCAGTTGGGAAGTATGGACTAGTTTACAGAAATAAGCCTGGAACTAGAATGATCTAATTTTGTGTGTTCAATGATTTATTCATTGCAAATACCATTTAAAAACAAACAAACAAACAAATAAATACAAGAAGCGACTTTACATGTGGATCTCATCAAATGGGCTGTGTAAGAATCAGAGAGTGACCATGTCTGAAAAAGGAATCACTGGAGAAGCTCAATATCAGCAGTCAAAACTAGGCCAGGGACAGCAGACTGTGGATCTGCACACACTTATTCATGTGCAAGTTCAAACTGAGGCCAAAGAAAATTAAAACAAGTCCATGAGAACCAAAATATGATTTTGAATCTATTCCACCTAAATTTCAAAATCATTTTAAGAATAGGTTTGAAGCATTGAACATCAATGATGCCATCCATGAAAGAGCAAAAGGTCATTACAAAGACAGAGGAGAAAGTAAAAAATCTAAATGGATGTCAAAAAAGACTCTGAAAATTACACTAGAGAACTGAGAAGCCAAAACAAGAGGAAAGCATGCTGATGTAAAAGAACTGACAGATTTTAAAGGAAGCTCAAGAAGACAAAGCAAATAATTATTATGGAAAGTGCAGAGAGATGAAATTGGAGAATAAAAAGGAAAGAGGTAATTCTGCATTCCTCAAGCTGAAAGAATGGAAAAACCACTTTAAGCCTTAAGTCACAGTATCAAAAGATACAGTGAGCAAAATATTGAATGACCCAGAAAGCATCGAAAGAAAATGGAAGGAATACACAGAGTCACTGTACAAAAAACCCAAAAACATAACAAAAACAAAACAAACCAACCAACCAAAAAATTCTGACTGACATTGAAAAATTGAGCAGGAGCCAGTGGCAATGAAAGAAGAAGTTGACATTGCTTTGAAGGTATTGATAAAAAATAAAGCCCCAAGAATTGATGGGATAGCAATGGACTTGTTTCAGTTAACAGATGCAGCCTTGGATGTGCTCACCACTAGTTTATCCCAGGACATCTGGAGGACGGCTATCTTGCCACTGGATTGGAAAAGGTCTGTATTTGTTCTCTTTCCCAAGAAAGATAATCCAACAGAATGTGGAAAGTATAGAACAGTATCATTAATATCATATGCAAGCAAAATACTGCTGAAGATCATTTAAGAATAGCTAGAACAGAACATAGATAGGAAACTGCCAGAAGTTCAAGAAGGATTTAGAAGAGTCCATGGCCCTAGGGATATCATTTCTGATGTCAGATGAATCCTGGCTTAAAGAAAAGAATTCCAGAATAATTTCTATTTATGCTTTAATTGACTATGCAAAGGCCTTTAACTATGTGCATCATAACAAATTATGGCTAACATTGAGAAGAACGGGCATCCTAGAGCACTTAATTGTGCTCATGCAAAACCTCTAAACCAAGAAGCTGTTGTGTGAACAGAGCAAGGGAGCACTACATAGTTTAAGATTAAGAAGGAGTGCATTAGAGTTGTATTCTCTCTTCATACCTATTCAATCTGTATGGGGAGAAAATTATTCAAGAACCTGTAACTATGAAGCAGAATGTGGTATCAAGATGGAAAGAAGACTCATCAATAACCTGCATTATACAGATGACACAACCTTGCTTAAAGTGAGGAGGACTTAAAGCACTTGTTGCAGATCAAAGAATATAGTGTTCGATATTAATTGAATCTTAATGTCAAGAAAACAAATACTCTTACCACTGGACCTATAGGCAACATCACGATAAATGAAGAAAAGATTGAAACTGTTAGCAACTTCATCTTACTTGGATCTTTAATCAACACACTTGGTACCAGCAGTCGGGAAATCAGGAGATGTATTGCACAGGGAAAATTGCTGTCAGGGACCTCTTCAAATTATTGTGGAGCAATATTAACAGTTTGAGGACTAAGATGCATCAGATTCAAGCCATGGTTTTTTGCTATGCCTCGAGAGCCGGATAATTAATGAGGATGACAGAAAAAATATTTGAGCTGTCGTGTTGAAGAGTACTGAATATCCTCTGGACTGTCAAAAGAAAAAACAGGTATATCTTGGAGAAGGTGTAGCCAGAGTTCTCCTCAGAGGCAAAGGTAGTAAAGCTTTGTCTCATATACTTTTGGAACGTCACACTTAGAAGCACAGAGAGGGGGACCCTCAATAAGGTGGATTGACACGGTGACTGCCACAGTGAACTCTAGTGTGTTAGGAAGTATGAGGATGGCACAGGATAGGACAGGGTTCAGATCTGTTTTTCATAGGGCTGTTATGGGTCATACGCAACTTGACGGCACCTAACAACAGCAACCACAAACAACTATTATCAATATGAGTAACATATACTGAATATATCATTTGTGCCAAAATTTGTCCTAAGTCCTTTAGATGTTGTTTTTAGTATTCTAGGGCTGCGATAACTGACCTATCCTAAGTGAATAGCTTTAACAAACAGAAATTTATTTTTACAGTTTGTTGTTGCTATTAAGGACATTGAGTTGGGGCTGATTTATAGCCAACCCTCCACTGGGTTTTCAGAAGCTGTAAATCGCATGGGAGGAGACTACTCATCTTTTCCTGGGGAGTAGCTAACTGCATGACTTTGGGTTGGCAGCACAGCTCCTTTCCACTAAGTTACGAGGCAAAAAGTCTAAATCCAGGATTCTAGCTTTAGGGAAATTCTTTGTTTCTCTGTCTAACTGGCTCTTAGGAGTTTTCCTGAGCAGGAAACTGGCTCACAGGAAACACTCTCCTTTGGGATTTTCTTTCTTTGTATTAAGGTTTCCCTTTCTCTGCTCTTTTTAATTTTTTTTGTTTTTAATCCACTCTTTTTACAGACCACTTTCCGGGGAAACTCCTTTTACATATGACTGATACTGTAATAGAATCAAGAATATTGCACTCCACCTTTACTTACTCCTTTTACACGTCCTTACTATTCATTCATGACAGAATAATGATATACCTTCTATATGACATCATTACAAACATGTATTTTAGGGGTACACAGTTCAATCCATGAAAGATAAACTATTTACCTTAATGTGCTCTAAGTTCTTTGTCTATATTCTGTACAAGAAATGGAATTAATTACTTAGAAAGAGTTTGGACTTTTTATGAAATTCAAGAGTCTTTAGCTTAACCACTTTTATGGCTATGCCAAGAAATGAATATTAACTATATATCTTTCAAGTCATGAAAATCCAAATCTTTCTTAATTTTTAGGGGTTGATGCTGGAGAATCTAAGGCAATTTCAGAAGAGTTTTTAGGCAACACCCATCCCACAGTCGCAGTTTCTAGTTCAATTTCTACATAACAATGTTTCTCTGACCTCCTTAGATTGTTCCTTTTCACAGGTGACCTGTCAGTATTTGCATCCACTTTATTCTTCCCATTGGTGCCTTAATGGTCATATTACTGTTTTACTTTTTGTTGTTGCTTTTATCTTAAGCTTCTGTACTTTTTTCTGACCTATTTCTGAAACCTGTGTTTCCCAGGTCAATCACTTCATTGTTTCTAGAAACTGGAGATATAAGACAAGATTCTGATCACAACAAAATACTCTTTGTAAGGGTAGTTTGCTTTTATCTGCCAGTGTAAGGCTACTCTGCTGTTGAGTGAAAACCTGCTTAAGTGAGAAAAAGAAAAAATGCAGGTCATTGTGACCTGTCCTGTAATCAAATCACCTCAGTTATATCCACTTTAAAATAGGCTCCTTTTGTCAATTTCTTTCCAATATGCAGTGGTAATGGTTTTTTGTTCACATCTCTCACATAGGAGCATGATACTGTTTTGAAGAAAAGTTGGAATGTTTAACAGAGATCTTTACTGAGAATATTTGATATCTTATAAAAATAAGACTTTGAATAAAGTTACTCTTGAAGTTCTATTTTTGTCCTTAAATTAAAGTTTAGAAAAGGGAAAAGGATTAGCAATTATTATTGGATTTTTATGTTAAAAATTATGAACTTTCAATATATAAATTTGAAGTTTTTCCCAGAAGGCTTTATTGCCTCCTCCAATTGTCTTTTCATTTTCCAGTGCTGTCCATCAACCAATGGTTTCCTAGCCTTTTGGGGTTTTTCTCAATTTCTGTTTGCATTACAATATCTTGTTTCTTTTATTTTAAATTATTTTAATTTCATTTTTAATATATAGCAATAACATCATGTAATAAGTTCCTTTCACTACTTTTTACTCTCAAAATAACTTCTGTCTTTTGAAATTTTTGCTTCCTAAATTAAGTCAAGAAGTTTAAAATCTTCATAGAAAGAAAGAATCTCTCTTTGAACTTTCTGCATTTATAGAAAAGATTCCTAAATACTTTTCACAAAATGAGGCACTAAGTCCTTTTCTAATCTAAGTGTTTAGTAAAATAGAATCTTCAGCATAGTATAGTAAATAATTTCTTATTTTGAATAAGAATTCATTGACAGGATTATTTAAAGGAATATGTTTGTGTTCTATATCACAGAGAAGAAATATATACAAACATAATATGGAAAGTTGTTTTCTTTCTTTTTATTCTTCATATTAAAATAAGTATAAATTCTAGTAATGGGCTTATTAATGAAATTTATATTATTTATCTTCTGATAAAATTAAAAAACTAGTTATATGCAATAGATTAGGTATACAACAAGAAAACATAAATCTTTAAAACAATGCTATACTTGCATGCAACAGAATGTATATGTTGTTGTAGTTGTTATGTGCCATCGAGTCATTTGCAACTCATAGCGACCCTATGTACAACAGCCCTAAACTCTGCTCTGTCCTGTGAGAATCGCACTGTCTCTGACATTCCCATCCCAATGACCCCAATAACCTCGCCTCCTGTGCTGTGCCTCTACCCTACCAAGCATGTGGTCCCTCTCCAAGGACCGGTCCCTCCTTATAACATGTCCAAAGTACTTTAGACAGAGCCTCAGAATCTTCACCTCCAAGGAGCCGCCTGGTTTAAGCCTTTCCAGGAGGAATCTGTTTGTTTTCTTGGCAGTCCATGGTACTCTCAATACTCTTCTCCAGCACCACAGCTCAAAGTCATCAATTCTCCTTCTATCATCCTTAGTCATTGTCCAACTCTCTGATGCATAACAAGTGATAGCAAAGACCATGGCCTGTATCAGATGGACCTTGGTCTCCAGAGAGACACCATTGCTCTTCAGTACTTTGGAGAGGTCCCTAACAGCAGACTTTCCCATGGCAATGTGCCTTTTAATTTCCTGGCTGCTGGTGCCAAGACTGTTGACTGTGGAGCCAAGCAAACTAAAGCTGTGTACAATCTCAATCTCTTCACCATCCATCCTGATGCTGCCAATTGGTCCAGTGGTGAGAATCTTCTTGACATTGAGAATGTCTTCTTGACATTGAGCCTCAATCTGAGTGATAAAAATATTTTAAAATGTTTTTAAAACATAATACTAAGTGAAGATATAAAAAATAGGATGAGTTATCATCCAAGCAAAATATTTGTATATGTGTAAAATTTTAAAATCTATATTTCACACAAACACGTGCAACCTAAAAGACTTACATTAAATACATTGGAAAAGTGGGGGCAGCGGGGAGTGTGTCTTTGCATGTGTGTGGTGGGGCTTGAGTGATGGAAGTAGGACGTAGAGATAAGAAAGAATAAAAGGAGAAATAACAGTTCAGAAATGTATGAAGCCATTAAAATCACCTTAAATCCAATTAGTTGCTCACCCACATTTACATGTTTTGGCTTAAAGTTATGCAGATACACACAAGCACTTTAAGATCAGGTTTTTGTTTTTTGTCTTTATTGTCTTTTTTTTTTTTTTTCTTTAAATGAGTGGAGGTTTGACCAAGAGCCATTGAAGATGGGATAATGACTGCATAAGTTAAAGCATTTTCCCAAAGAACAATTACATATGCTTTGGGGCCCTTCCTCCCCTTGGAATTAGAATGTAGCATTGCAGGTGGGAAAATAGATCTTGGTGGTCCCTGCCCAGAGAAATCACAGCTCAATAGCCCTCCCTGAAAATCTAAAACTTTCTAACTGATGACATCCTGGGAGTCTCTAGACCCCTTCAAAGGTATCTCAACGGCCTCCTGGAGAAACACTATAGGCCAAATTTGTTTATATCAAAGACAAACAACCCAAACTCATTGTCTTTAAGTTGATTCAAAACCACAGTGACTCCATGTGCTGCAAAATACAGCTGCTCTTTCAGGGTCTTTATTGTCTTTAGTAACAATATAACTGGTTTTATATACAAAATAATTTTCATGTAATACATGCTTATATGCATTTATATTTTTAAAACAGTCTTCCTTTTTTAAATTTTTATTTTATATTGGTTTCTTTACATATTAATATACATTGTTTATCACACCAGATCTTTCCCATTTTCTTCAACCACCCCACCCATCTAATTGTGCGAACCTATGACTAACCCCCCACCCCACTCATCTTCCCCCCTCTGCTCCCATCTTCCTCCCTCTGCCTTGGATCTTGATGCTCATGCTACAATTATGGTGTTGTATAGTATTTGTCCTTATGGGACTGAGTTCACTTAGCATAATGCTCTCTAATCCCTCCCAAGATAGGTAGAAATTTACAAAATCATGTACCATAATTTCTCAATCCATTCTATTGTGGTTGAACATTTGAGCTGTTTCCATATTCTTGTGATGGTGAACAATGCTGTTATGAACATTAGTGTAAAAGTCTCCATTTGTGCCTCAGTTCTCATTCTCTTGGGATATATTCCAAGCAGTGGAATAGCTGGGTCATATGGAATTTTTATGTTCAACTTTTTGAGGAAACACCAAAATGCCTTCTAGAGTGGTTGTGCCATTTTACAGTCCCACCAACAGTGTATAAGAGATCCTATCTTGCCACATTGCCTGCAACATTTATTACTTGCTGTCCTGTTAAATTTTGCCACAACAACTGGAGTATGATAGTGTCTCATTGTGGTTTTGATTTGCATCTCTCTTATTGCCAGTGATTAGGAACATTTATTCATGTGACTGTTGGCCATCCAAACGATGTCTCTTATCCATTTTGTAACTGTGTCATTATTCTTTTCCTTTTGGAGGCCCCGTAGGATTCTGTAAACTTTTTATATGAGACCCTTGTCTGAAAGAGTATTGCCAAATATTTTTCCCAGTCAGTAGGGACCTTTTTCACTCTGTTGGAAAAAGTTTTTGATACACACAGAGTATCTTTAGAAGGTCCCATTCATCAATTTTTTTCCTCTCCAGATAGTGCATTTCTGGCTATATTTGGCAGTCTCTTTATACCTTAGGCTAGTCCTTCTAAGTTTGATTCAAGTTTGTTTCTGATGAACTTTATGGTTTTGGCTTTACTGCCAAGTCTCTTATCCACCTGGAGGTAATTTTTGTGTATGATGTGAGATGTGGATTCTCTTTCAGCTTTCTGCAGGTAGAAGTACAGTTTTTCCAACACCATTTGTTGAAGAGGTGTCATTTCCCCATTTGATAGGTTTTATTTCCTTGTCAAATATCAGTTGACCATAGATAGATGGGTGCATTTCTGGATTCTCAGTTCTGTTCCATTGGTCTATGTGCCTATCATTGTACCAGTACCATGTTGTTTTGATTAATACCACTTTGTAATAGGTTTTTTTAGTTCAGGGAGTGCCACCCACTTCATTTTTGTTTTTCAGAAGTGTTTTGCTTATTCAGGGTCTCTTTCCTCTCCAAATAAACTTGACAAGTTCCCTTTTGATCTCTTTAAAAATGAACTTGGTATCTGTATTGCGATTGCATTGAACATGTAAATTGTTTTTGGTAGGATTTTCGTTTTCATAATATTGAATCTGCCTATCCGTGAACAGGGCACATTTTTCCATTGCATTAGGTCTTTTCTTGTGTCTTGCAGAAATGATATTGATATGCATTTAGGTGTTTTGCAATTTTTTTAATATTCACTGTTATAATGGTTGTATACACATCATTGTTTGCCTTTCATGAGAGATTTACACTAAAATGATGAAAATAAATTGTCACATTGCCCTTCAAAAATGTTTTCTTACTTTTACACTCCTAAGAGTAAATTTTCTGATTTCTATAAGGTTTTAAAACCTTAAAACACTTACAAATCCAACTAATACACAGAAACAAAAATATTTACATGTTTAATATTTACAAAAATATTACATCACAAAATATTTACATTAAACTCTTGGAAATAAAGTGAATTTATGCATAGAGTCTTCTTGTCCACTATGTTATATGAGATCAGACTCTGCCAAAAACAAATGTCACTTCACAGCTGTCATGTTCACATTGCTTTCTAAATAACAGGGACAGAGGGAACTGCCACAAGAAGCAATATTATACTACAACAGCCCCTTACTCCATTTGGATGTATTTATTGAAATAGTGCATCAGCTGTTTTGTATTAAATTTTACAACATCAGAATGTAGAATATTTTCTTTCAATCTCTTTAATAATAGTGGTGTCTGTGTTCTAAATAATGGTGTATCCTCTATTCTCATTGTTCTTCCTAAAGTACCCCTTAGTTTTTCTTGAAGGTTCTAACTGTACTAATAAACTTAGGGACTAATCAAATGTCTTTTTAAACATTGTGAACAAGTCGTTCAGCAGTTGCAATACCACAGTTAGAGCAGCCTGGTGGGCTGAGAGGAAGCAAGCTATGGAGCCAGTCAGACAAGAGTTTGCTTATTCCCAAGTATTGCAAGGCCATGGGCTAGTCCCTTCGCTCTTTTAAGTCTCCGTTTTCTCATCTGTAAAATGGGTATACAGACACTCACTTGTCTATATTCCCAGTATCTAGAGCAAATATGTATATCAACAGGTATTTCTTAGTGAGCTAGATGAAGGTAACCATTAGGAATGATTTATAATCAAATTCATTGCCCTAGAATAAATAGCAAATTGTAAGCCCCTTAAAGGACAAAATAGAATCACACTTCAATTGTTTGGTTCTAAAGCAGCAAATTTCTACAGAAGAATATTGCCACATCTTTCTATTATGAAGAAGCTATTGGGCCTGAACTGCTGGTTTTAGGCTAGCTCCCATGTCCTTAAACACTGCACTGTTGTTGTTGGTTTTAGAAGCTGTTGAGTATGATTTACAGCCACCCTAGGGAAATTGAAAGCCTGTCCTCTCCTGTGCCGTCCTCGTCATCTCTGACACACCTGAGCCCATTGCTACATCACTGTGTCAATCCCTCTGCTTGAAGGGCTTCACTGACCCTCCACCTTTCCACGTACCATGTTTCTCTCAAAGGAACAGCCTCCCCTAGAAAAACACCCAAGATATGTGAGATGAAGCTTCATCATCTTTGCCTCCAAGGAGCACTGTGGCTGCACCTTTCCCAAGACAAATCTGTTTTGCTGGAAGAATATGGGATATTCAGTGCTCGTCTCCAACACTACAACTCCAAGGCAACAATTCGTCTTCTGTCATCCTTACTCATTGTCCAGCTTTCAGATCCGTAGCACAAGATTGAACAGACCTGAATCAAGCATATCTTGGTCTTCAGGCTGACATCATCACTCCTCAGTAATCTGGAGAGGTCTTTATAGCGAACTTGCCCAATACACTACATCTCCTAATCTCCTGATTGTTTGTACCAAGGGTGTTGATTGTGGATACAAGTAAGGTGAAGTCACTGACAGTTTCAATCTTTTCTCCATCTACCATGATGTTACCTATCAATTCTCCTCAGTACAGCAAATGGACAGATAGGTGTTGTACTTCTAACAGTAAACCATAGAAACAACCAGGCAAACAAATATCACAGTGCAAGATATCTCTCCCTGGCTCCGGCTAACTCATAGGGCCTTCCAGCAGAAGGCTTTGGCTCCCCTAGAATAAGGAACTGAAAGATAAGTGTACTTCTAACAACAAATCATAGAAATAATCAGACGTACAAATATTATGATGCAGGACAGGGCCCTGGTTGGCACCTGGCGCCTTCCTCCAACAATGGCCAGGCAATTAGTGCTTTTGGAGGCATGCCCCACACACACACACACACACGCGCGCGCGCACACACACACACACACACACACACACACAGAGGAGAGGGGAGGGGAGGGGAGGGAAGAGGACAGGAGAGAAGAGGAGGAGAGAGAAGAAGAAAGGAGGAGAGTAGAGAGAAGGAGAGTGGAGAGGGAGGAGGAAGGGAGGAGAGGAGGAAGAGAGGAGAGGAAGAAGAGAGGAGAGACAGAGAGAGGAGAGAGGAGAGACAGAGAGAGGAGAGAGGAGAGCATTCCCAGGGCCTTCCTCGTGTAACTGAGGCTATCACGATTAAAAATAAAGAATGCAAAATGTCCAAAACCTAGCAAGTGTTCCTTAAGGCAGTAATAAGATTAAAAAATGGGAATACTTTTGAATGAATGTAACAGTAAAAATTTGGAGTAATTATGACCACTAATGAGTGTAAGGTGCTGGGAGAAACATGAGGATGATTCCAGACAGGTGAGAGGAAGAAGAGGAATAGCTCTGAATGAGGCTCAGCATTCAAAGTTACTATCAGCCTCTCAGAAGGCAAAATATCTGTGTGGCTTTTAACAAAGTGTGGATGTGAATAATCAACTCATCAAGGTAAAGTCCTTAAGCCTTATCTCGCCAATATCATTGCTATCCCCAAAGATATCTTGCAGAAAGAATTGCTAAATGCATGTGTCCTTAGCGCTACTATGTGGCAGGAACTTAAATTGATAATCTCTTTTTAAGGCACATCTTTATTAAGGATATTATTCAAAGCCAGCTGAGTGCAATTACTATATAATGGCTAATTAATCTAACGTGAGTCAATAGCCCTCACAGTACCCAAAGAAGAGTGTTTTCAAATGGTGGGATGGAGTGAGAACCAAACACCAAAAGGAATTCTTTAAAGAGGGCATTTTTAAATTCAGTGAGTCTGATTTCTTTCTTGACTAGAGCATTGTATTGCTTGAGTCACTGAGCTGGGATTAAGAAGAGGATGGCACTGTATAAATTACATTATGATAATGCTAGAGCTTTGAACCAGTGCATTTCAGGTCAGGGCCCCTACTGAAAATTTGCATTTCCACACCAGGCATACTGAATCAGAATCTACATTATAACAAAAATTTCTGATTCCATATGTCTGGGGTGGGATGGCAAATTTAGAGTAGAGGGTTGAATTAGAATGAACAAGTATGAAGCCCTGAACAGTACTTTCTCTTTCTAATAATGTAGCACTGAAAGAAGAACTCAGATGACGAGAAGTCAAATTTACCAACATTGATTCTCTTGTTAGTTGCCACTACGGTTCATAAGTACCCTATGAACAATAGAACACCTTGTTCTATCCTGAGCCGTCCTCATAATTTCTGACAGACTTGAGCCAGTTGCTGCAAATACTGTGCCAATCTATCTCATTGAGGATCTTTCTCTCTCTCTCTCTGACCCTCTGCCTTTCCAACACAATATGATAAATTGTATGCTGATACCTGCTTTTTTATTTAATTCACTTCAGTTTCTCTGAATGCCAGCTTTTCCCATTTCAAATCTTGACTGCAGAACATAAACTGGGCCTGATGACTGGACTCTATGTTTTAAGGAAAAACTATGATCTACATTTATGGTAGACAGGAAAAGGCCCTACAGATGTCCACATTTTAGTCCCCAGCGCCTGCAAATATTTTAACTTACTTGGAAAACAATGCTTTGCAGATATGAAGTTAAGAATCTTCATCAGTAATGATTATATTAACATCTTAGGTTATCTAGAGAAACAGAGTCAATGAGATACACCAGCATATTGAGAGATTTACTTCAAGTAGTTAGATTATTCCATTGTCTCTCTTTCCTTGCCATCTAGTTGGAACCAACTCATAGCTGACCTTTTATTGGGTTTCTAAGGCTATAAATCATAGAGGAGGAGCTTGCCTATCTTTATCCCTCAGAGCTGCCATTGAACTTGAACTACCACAGAGGAGTGACTATTGGCTTAGCAGTGCAATTCTCCAAGGACTCTGCCACTTGAGTTTCCTTGAGTTTTAAGGTAAAGATCAAATCCATAGGTCAGGAACCAGGCTGGAGTCTCCTGCAGGTTCACGGCATTACGGGGAGCTGGCAAGTCCAAAACCTGAGTGAATCAAATGGCAGAATGGAGGCTTCTGTAGGCATGCATCCGAAGACACAAATAGGTCAAATTATATGAAGAGTACAGAGCAGAGACAGAGAGCAAGTTCTGCCAAAATATGATAGTCTGTACAATATAAGGAACTTCCTTTCCAACTGATTAACTGCATTACATAGATCATATTATAGCAAATTATTACATTGCATGGTATTACATTACGCTACAAAACAACTAGTCCAGTGTTGAGGCCAAGCCACTAGGAACTATTTTGTTGTTACGTGCTGTCTAATCAACTATGACTCATAGTGACTCTATGAACAGCAAATGAAAACTTTTCCCTGTCTTGTGCCATCATCACTATCTCTATCATGCTCAAGTTCATTGATGTATCAATGTATCAATCCATCTTGTTGATGGTCTTCCTCTCTTTCTGATTCCCCATCTTTCCCAGGGTGAGGTCTTTTTCCAAGGACTGGCCCTTCCTGATAACATACCCAAAGTATGTAAGATGAAGTTTCCATCCTTGCCTTTTAAGGAGTACACTGGTTACATTTCCTTCAAGACATATTTGTTTGTTCTTTTGGATTTTGTTTTCAGGTGTCTGCGAGTCGAGTGCAACTTACAGTGACTCAATGAACAACAGATCTGAAATCTGTCCTATGCTGTGTCATCCTTAAAATTTCTGAACCTATTGCTGAAGTCACTGTCAATCTAGATCATTGTCTTCCTCTCTTTCACTGACCCCCCCACATTTCCAAGAATGATGTCCCTCTTCAAGGTATAACAGAATATCCAAAGTATATAAGACGAAGCTTTGTCATCTTTGCCTTCAAGGAGTATTCTGGATGTACTTTGTCCAAGACATATCTGTTTGTTCTTCTGGAAGTTTATGAGTGCTTTTCTCTAACACTTCACCTCAAAGGCATCAATTCTCTTTCTATCATCCTTATTCATTGTCCAGTTTTCAGATGTGCAAGTGATTGAAATGACCATGGCCTGAACCAGGTTCACCTTAGTCTTCAAAGTGGCTTCATTGTTCCTCAGTACTTTGGAGAGGTCCCTGAAAGCAGACTTGCCCAGTGTCCCCTGATCTCCTGACTGCTAGTACCAAGGATGTTGATTGTGGATCCAAGTAAGATTAAATTGTTGACAGTTTTAATCTTTTCTCTATCTCTGATGAGGTTCCTAGTGCTCCAGCGGTGAGAATATTTTCTTTTTGATGCTGACATATAATTCATATTAATGATAGTCTTTTATCTTCTACAGAAAAAAATCATTCCAAATCTAAATTGCCAAATTATTCAAAACAACTGGCTTATCTGACTTCGCCCAAGAAAAACACATGAAGGAGTACAAAAGGAGATAAAGTTAAAGATGATATGCTTCTAATCCTAAAGATGGAAGGCAAAACACAAGTGCAGAAATGTAAGCAGCCTCTAAATTCTGTAAAAGACAAGGAAATGGATTCTC
This sequence comes from Elephantulus edwardii, assembly GCF_000299155.1. Classification (NCBI taxonomy): domain Eukaryota; kingdom Metazoa; phylum Chordata; class Mammalia; order Macroscelidea; family Macroscelididae; genus Elephantulus; species Elephantulus edwardii. The sequence goes on along the minus strand of NW_006399992.1, from coordinate 3,104,702 downwards.
CCCTAGACTCACCAGAAGAAATGCAAGCATGAATTTTTTTTTTACTGGAAAAGAATTTTTTTTAATTTTTTTTTATTTAGGTTGTTTATTTTTCATTTCAATGAACATCTACAGAGATTTTGGGATTCCATTCATTCATTGTTGCACCCTTCTCCCGGCACAAACCCCTCCCCCCTTCCTCACCATTTGCTCCTCTCCTTGAAACACAAAAGAAAAACTCCCTCATTGGTACACAATCCCCCCCCCGCACCCCTCCAAACCCCACCCCCTAGCCCCAAATATAATCCACTCTACAACCCTCATTGCATACTCCTACAATAAAAATAAAAGAATTTTTTTATTGAGACCCCCTACAGCTAGTCCTGACATTAGGCACCATCTTCCTTTGCAATGCAGTCTTTCTTAAGTGGTCCCATGAAGGCCTTCTTCTCCTCCATTGTCTGGAAGCGGGCATGGCCAAACTTGAAGGTGGTGTCAATGAACTTGAGATCAATCTTCTCCAGAGCCCAGTGTTTAGTCTGCACCAGCAAGGACTTGCGGAGAGTCAGCACTTGCTTCTTGGTCCCCACCACACAGCCTTTCAGCATAACAAAGTCGTTGGTCACTTCACCATAGTGGACAAAGCCACCCAGAGGATTGATGCTCTAGTCTGAGAGATCGTAGTCAGTGGAGGCATTGTTTTTGATCAGCTTGCTGTCCTTGATAAGGTAGCCTTGGCCAATCTTGTAGATTTTCTTGTTGATCTCCATGCGGTGATGGTAGCCCTTCTGCCCAGCATGGGCCACAGAGACGGCCACTCGGGCAGGATGACAAGCGACCTTGCGCAGCCCTCTGTGGGTCTTGCGGGGTAGCTTCTTAGTGTGCCAGTGGCTGGTGACCCCTTTGTAACCCAGAAGCACGGATTTTACAAAACTGGAGCAATATTTAAATTAATTTTGGATTTCTGACCTGCAGAAGGATAACATAATTAACTGGAATTCTCTTAAAGCGCTACATTTCTGATGATTTGTGCAGTGGCAAAAGGAAACCGATAAATACCGTTGAGCTCATGGCATAGAGCTACATTTAGACTTTCCAGTGAACTGGATTAGAATAATTTACCCAGATGATGCCTATAATCCAAGAAATTATATGATGCTAAACCAGGGAGGCACTATTAGAAAAGACTTGCTTTGTCTTTTATTCATCATAAGCCTACTTGGCTCTTTATATTTTCACATCTTCTGAAAGATTATTAGTGATGGTTCTTATATACAGGAGAAGCCTATGATTTAATTAGTTTCTTCCCTTCTCCCAGCTTTTTAAAAGCCAAAGATATTTTCTGAAAAGATATCACAACTACAAACTATGTCTTTCAATTAATTTGACTTCTGTTCTTTACTCAAAATTAAACAGGAGTAAAAGCTTGGAAGATAAGGGGAACTCTCATAAAATGGTAAAGTTGTTTTCACCGGGGACCATAATCTTTTGATATGTTCTTTAACTAATAGAAAATGCTAAGCAGCAGCTCTGGGCAGTTAATAAAAATTTACATGTGGCCAGGGATTTAAGTAATAATATTAACTGTGCTAAGGACGGGCAATCTCCTCTCTTCTGATTTAACTGCCTCTGAAAACCCTCAGGAGGGTCAGCTGTGGCTCTGTTCCAACTCAATGGTACATGACAACAACAAAGATACATTAAAGATCATGTGCACATCCCAATATACGATATATAATAGCTCCACTGTTAATGGAGAATATTGACGTTTAATCGATAACACCATCCCCATTGTCACTCACCGAGGGCTGAAATGCAAGCTCAACTCATTGCAGGCCAGGAGAGTTAAGCACTATTCTACATCCTTTTCCTTCTCCACATCAGAAGATGCTTGATGGCTGAAAATTGGAGAAGTTTATTAGGTGATTTTTTGTTTTTCTTGCCTACCATCTAGTCAGAACCAACTGACCCTCCAATGAGTTTTCAGAAGCAGTTAATCACAAGGAAGGAGATTGCCATCCTTCTCCAGAGGAGCAACTGGTGGATTTGAACCATGTGCTTTTTTATTACAGCACAGCTTCTTACCACTAGGCTGCCAGAGCTTCCCAGATGATAGACTCTTTGCTTTCTTGACAAATACATATATGTTGTTTTCTTGACAACAATTTACTGGGCATGCTGAAAGAGTTTACTGTCATTGCCAGCAAGTCCAACATTTCAGTTACCAGCTGTAAAAACAGCAAGGGCTACCTGGGGGTGGCCATATCTAACTTCTACCAACTTCACAAAGGGGAACTATCCCTGCCAACAGCATCAATAACACAAAACCAGTTCCTATGAGGACAGACATGGCCCCCACACTCTCATACTACCTTCCACTCAATAACCTTTTGCTTTCTTTATAGATGATGTCCTTCATGTCCTCTCACAACTCGTGTGGTCTTCAGTCATTAGTGTCCGATGTATTAAATCTGTTCTTCAGATTGTTCTTAAATTCAGGTGGGACAGATTCAAAGTTGCATTTTGGTTCTTGTGAACTAATTTTCATTTTCTTCACTTTCAATTTGAACTTGCATATGAGTAACCGATTCCATAGTCAGCTTCTAGTCTTATTTTGACTGTTAATATTGAGCTTCATTACCATTCCTTTCTACAGATGTAGTCAATCTGAGTCATGTGTATAGTCACCAGTTATTTTTTTCAGTGCAAATATATATTTTTTGTGTGTGTTGGGGTTTTTTTTATATGTTTGCAATGAATAAGTCATTCATTATACACAATTCTATCATGTGATCTCCAGCCTTATTTGTGTCACCAAGGCCATTTCTTCTTCTTTGTTTCTGACTTTTGTATACTAGTCACCAATTATTATTATTAATGAATTAATATTATTCATATTTTGAATATTTTGCAAAATATTTAATTATTTAATAGCAATTAATATTTGCTTGTTTAATTAAATGGTCTAATTAATATTAATATTATTGTTGTTATGTGTCGTCAAGTCACCTGCAACTCAAAGCAACCCTAGTACAACAGGTCTCTTACTTTGAGGAGATAGTTCTTTTCTAGTATATTTTGATTGCTTGTCAACCTGAGAGACTCTTCTTCTGGCCTTATCACCAACAATATTCTATTGCTGTTCACAACATTTTCATAGGCCTATTAAATCAGAAGCATATGGCCAGCCCTACTTCGTAATGTGTCTAATCTGGAAGCTTGACTGAAACCTGTCTACCATAAGTGACCCTACTAGTATTTTAAATACCATTGCCATAGTTCCTAGCATCACAGCAACAAGCAACCACAGGGTGGAAAACTGACAGACTAGGGGTGCGTGTGTGAGATGAAGCTTTGTCATTTTTTTTTCCCATGCCATGAGGTGGGTTTTATTTTCATTAATCATACAAATAATTTTCTAGAATAGCCCAGGGCAAACCGGAGACTTCGATGGTCCCTTCAGAGACCCGCAGGCCGGTGGCAGGGTGTGGCGTGCCCGGGTTCACAGTGCAGCTCGTCGCTCGTGCCCATCCTGCAGGTGGCTCTTCCTCCACATCACGACTAGGGTGTCCCACATGACGCGGGCGGAGACCACTGCAGGATCCTAGGACATCTCACTCCGCTTCTCCTGCTCGGTGGTCTCTTTGGTCGTCAGAGTATTCTTCTCCTGCGCCTCGTTCTTCTTCAGCTTGGCCTTATCGAAGCTGGCGATTTCCCCTATGTAGGCTTGTCTGCCATTTTCATGAAACAATCCGCGGGTCCCCGTCCAGCCGATGCCCTGGCGCTCCCACTCCTGTTGCTGCAGCGAGAGACTGAAGCTTTGTTATTTTTGACTCTGGATGCGCTTTCTCCAAGACATATCTGTTTGTTCTTTTGGCAGTCCATGAGATGCTCAGTACTGCTTTCCAACACCACAGTTCAAAGGCATACATTTTTCTTCTTTCATCCATATTCATCGTCCAGCTCTCTGATGCATAGCAAGTGATGGGAAAGACTATGGCAGAAATCAGGTGCACCTTAGTCTTCAAACTGACATAGTTGTTACTCAGTAATTTGGAGAGGTCCCTGCCATCAAAACTTGCCCAGTGCAGTACTTCTCCTAATCTTCTGACTGCTGGCAACAAAGGTGCTGATTATAGATCTAAGTAAGATGATGTTGCTAATCCATCCAGTAGTGAGAATTTTTATCTTCCTAATATTGAGATATAATCCAATTTGAAGGCTGTAGTCTTTGCTCTTCTACAACAAGTGTTTCAAATCCTCCTCACTTTCAGCAAGCAAGGTTGTGCTATCTGCATAACATAGGTTGTTATGAGTCTCCCTCTTATCCTAAAGCCACATTCTTCTTAATAAAGCCTAGTTCCTCAGATCATTTACTCAGCACATGGACTAAATAGGGATGGGAAAAGGATGCAACCCTGACAAATGCCTTTCCTAATTTTAAACCAGGCAGTGTTACCTTGCTCTGTCCAGACACAGCTTCTGGGACTAGACATTGGTTTCATCTGAGCATAATTAAATGTCTATGACTCTTATTCTCAATATTAGCCATAGTTTGTTATTATACACTCAGTCAAATGCCTTTGCATAGTCAAGAAATAAAGACAGACATTTTCTCATTTTCTCTGCTTTCATGAAGGATCCATTTGACATCAGCTGGTGTCAAAATTATATCCCTGGTGCTATGGCCTTTTCTAAACCCACCTTGAACTTCTGGTAGTTCTCTTACAGTGTACTGTTCTAGCTGTGTTTTGAATGATCCTCAGAGATTTTTGCTTTCATGTTAATGCACAGAAATAAGATCTACATTTGTGGAAAGAATCATTGGAGAAACTCAATAATAGTAGTCAAAACTAGGCCAGATGCTAACTGTGGAATAAACCATCAATTACTCATATATAAATTGAAGCTGAATAAAACTGAAACAAGTATACAAGAAGCAAAATATGACCTTAAGTCTATCTCACCTGAATTTTAAAAAATCATCTCGAGAATAGATTTGAGGCATTGAACACTAATGAGCAAAGATCAGATGAGTTAAGAGCTAACATCAAGGATTTAATTGATGAAAAGAGAAGAATATCATTACAAATACAAAAGATGAAGAAAATACTAAGATGGATGAAAGAAGCGATTCTGAAAATTGTACTAGAGCATCAAGAAATCAGAATAAAGAGGAGAAATGCAGACGCAAACTGCTTCTGAACAGAAGATTTCAAAGGGCAGTTTGAGAAGACAAAGCAAAGTATTATAATGGAATTGCAAATAACTGGAGTTATGGGGGGGGAAAGGGAAGAATTTGCTCTGCATTTCTCAAGTTGAAAGTAACAACAAATTCAAACCTTGAATCGCAGTACTGAAAGATACTATGGGCAATATTTTGAATGACACAGAAAACATCAAAAGAAGATGGAGAGAATACACAGAATCATTGTACCAGAAAGAAGTGATTGACAATGAAAAATTTCAGGAAGTACCGTATGAATAGGAGCCAATGGTAGTGAAGGAGGAAGTAGAAGCTGCATTCAAGGCATTGGTGAAAAATAAGGCCCCAGGAATCAATGGGATACCAATTTACTTGTTTCAGTTAACAGATGCACCCGTGGATGTGCTCACCAGTTATGCCAGAAAATTTGGAGGACAGCTATCTGGCCAACGGATTGAAAGAGGTCCATATTTGTTCTCATTTCCAAGAAGGGTGCTCCAACTGAATGTGGAAATTATCGAACAATATCATGGATATAACATGCAAGCAAAATACTGATTAAAAATTCAAACATTACTGGAACAGTACACAAATAAGGAACTACCAGAAGTACAGGCAGGATTTAGAAGAGGCTATGGCACCAGGGATATCATTTATTGATAGGCTCTTGGGTTGTTTCCAGCTCTTTGGTATTATGAACAAAGCCACAATAAACATGGGTATGCGTATATCTGCTTGGGTGGCAGTTACGGTCTCTTTAGGGTAAATTATTAGTAGTGGAATTAATTGCTGGGTCAAATGGTATTTATATTTGCAACTTTTCGAGAAAGTGTCATACAGCCTTCCATAGTGGTTGCACCATTTTACACTCTCACCAACAGTGAATAAGGACTCCAGTTTCTCCTCAACCTTACCAGCATTTGATGTTTGCTGTTCTGTTAAATTTTGCTATTCTTACTGGGGTGAGATGATATCTCATAGTTATTTTGAGAAGACGCTATCTTTAAAAGTGTATTCTTATGCTTAAGATTTTGTTTTTGTTTAACAACAATGTGTTTAATTCAACAAATTAATGGATAGAGAAGCTGCGGTATATTCACACAATGGAATACTTTGCAGCATTGAAAAACAAGGAACTTATGAAATATTATGCAAAATGGATGACCCTGGAGGACATTGTTGTTGTTGTTGTTGTTTGATGCCATCGAGTCATAGACGACTCATAGAGACCCT